>NC_091951.1:322723049-322910739 GCF_031021105.1 Erythrolamprus reginae
ACTGCACAAGTATTATAGAAGATAAATGAGAACACCTGTGGCTGGGGCAATTAGGCTAATGGGGCTGCTGATAAATTGCCAGCATCGCTGAGACCGTGAGTGAGAGATTATCCGTTTAGAGATGGACGCGTGTTGTTTGATTTTGGACTGCTCCAGGATTTACAAAGACTTTTTGAATATTTCACAGTTAAGTACAGTTTGTGGACTCTTGAAGAGGGTGGTGGCTGTGACGTCTTCACAACTGTCTTTATCTGCTCTGCTTTTGTTTTTGCTTTTCACAGCATTCCAGGCTTCTGGTTTGTGGGAGAGCACTTTGGCTGATTAAAGTGGGTGTGTACAATATTTTTGTTTTGATAAGCTGACTCTTTGTTTACTTTGTGGTTTGAATGTACACTTCTGACTTAATTGGGGCTTGTAATGTATAACAGAATGTAAACGCAGGGGATGGGGAGAAAAAACCACTTTCAGACTTGATAGGTTCTGTTACTACAATCTTACAATAAAGACAATGTTTTAGGACTCCTGGCTTTGGTTTGTTGTGTGGACTTCCTCAAAGGGCTGATAGAGATCTACTGGTAGGAACTCACACTAGCATTTGTACCTCAACTCTCTGTTTCTGCCATTTGTAATAGTTTGGGAGTTCCATGTGACCCTTGCACCAGATTTTGGGCAGCCAGGCCAAAACTGCCCTGTTATAAGTTGATTGTGATGTCAGCTGGCTGTTTTTTTCAGAGGTTATATGTGTATCATCCTGGGCAACAATGCAACAATGATGTTGACAGCTTGGGAATGGCTTGGCTGTGCTCCTCTGTCCATTTGAAAGGGCCTATAGACCACCCAGAAATCTAATGACATGATGATTGTTCACTTGGAGCTCTTTATGGTGCTTTCAATTACTATGTGCCTTACCACTGCTTGAGGTCTCTCAGGGAACAGAACAGGACACACGAAGCAAGCGTACACTAGTTAACCACATTTCTGGCAGCTTGACTGGCCCAGCATTCCTCCTCCTATGGAGGAGCTCCAGCAAACCCACAGGAATGAAAATAGAGCTACTTTTCAAGGTTGCCAAGTTAACAGGGCAGGAGGATTCCATTATTCTTAGGATGGGTATTAGAACACCCTGAAACTACTGTACTTAACTTTCCATTTTAAATGCATTGTTTTATTTTACCTTGGCAGGTGTGTGTGTGTGTTTGTGTGTGGTTGATTTTCTGTCGAAATTACCCTGACATTCCCAATATGGTAGGAAGCAATTTTGCTTTCTTTTTGCCTCTTGGTCCCACGCAGGGGCCATTCCAAAGCAGATAATTTTTCTTTATAGTTGACAACTATAATTTTACATGGTTACATATTTATGTTGATAAGTGAAAAGGAAGGGAATCAAGTATAGATCTATTTCGGCCTTTATATTTATTTATTTATTTATCTATCTATCTATCTATCTATCTATCTATCTATCTATCTATCTATCTATCTATTCATTCTTTGTTTGTTTGTTTATTTATTTAATTAATTAATTAATTAATTAATTAATTAATTTGTATGCCGCCGCTCTCCGTAGACTCAGGGTGGCTCACAGCAATGACAAAGAACAATGTAAAATACAAATCTAATATTTCAAAGAGCTAAAAACCCATAATTTAAAAAAAAACATATACACAACATACCATACATAAATTATATAGGCCTGGGGAAGATGTCTCAATTCCCTCATGCCTGACGACAGAGGTGGGTCATAAGGAGCTTACGAAAGGCAAGGAGGGTGGGGGCAATCCTAATCTCTGGGGGGAGCTGGTTCCAGAGGGTTGGGGCCGCCACAGAGAAGACTCTTCCCCTGGGTCCCGCCAGACGACATTGTTTAGTCGATGGGACCCGGAGAAGGGTCACTCTGTGGGACCTAACTGGTCACTGAGATTCGTGCGGCAGAAGGCTGTCTCGGAGATATTCTGGTCCGATGCCATGAAGGGCTTTTATAGGTCATAACCAACACTTTGAATTGTGACCAGAAACTGATCGGCAGCCAATGCAGACTGAGGAGTGTTGGTGAAACATGGGCATACCTTGTTATGGCCTCATCAGTTAGAAACACCCTTACCGGGATTTGAACCTGTAGCGTGCTGCATCAAGACAGGATATTAACCTCTGTGCTCCAGGCTCACCTCTGAATCAGCTTTTACCAGGGAAGAGTTAGGTGGTTGATTTTCTGTCAAAATCACCCTAGTATTCTCAATATAGGAGGAAACAATTTTTCTTTCTTTTTGAACATTCCAAGGCAGATTTTTTTTAAAAAAAAAATATTTGTGTGTGTATCTAGCTGATATGTATATGCATAAATTTCCTGGCTTGAAGAGATTTTGAACAATGCTTTAGTGCAGAATCTGGGCACAAGGTCTTTGTTTTCAAATGGCATATTTCAGTTGAGATGCCATTTTAAAATAAACATGCCTAGATAAAGTGAGAAAAATATTTTCAGACACAACCCTTCAGTTTGACTTGAAAAGGTAAATGTATAGTTAAGCCCTTCATGGCACCGGGCCAGATTACCTCAGGGACCGCCTTCTGCTGCACGAATCCCAGCGACCAGTTAGGTCCCACAGAATGGGCCTTCTCCAGGTCCTGTCAACTAAACAATGTCGGTTGGTGGGGCCCAGGGGAAGAGCCTTCTCTGTGGCGGCCCCGGCCCTCTGGAACCAACTCCCCCCAGAGATTAGAATAGCCCCCACCCTCCTTGCCTTTTGTAAGCTCCTCAAAACCCACCTCTGCCGTCAGGCATGGGGGAATTAAGATAATCTTTCCCCCTAGGCTTCTACAATTTATGCATGGTATGTTTATATGTATGATTGGTTTTTATAACAAGGGTTTTTAGCTGTTGTAGTATTGGATTTTTTACATTCTGTTCTTTGTCACTGTTGTTAGCCGCCCTGAGTCCATGGAGAGAGGCGGCATACAAATCCAATAAATAAATAAAATAAATAAATAATCTGAATGCTTGCTGCTAAGTAATTCTAGATCATGAAAAAGATGGAGGCACTTTATTTCATGAACAAAAGACTGCTGCTAAAATGTCCCCCACCACTGCAGGTCAGTTTCCCATTGTCTACTCTATTGTGTCTTGTCCTTCATATTCTCTATCTTGATATCATTATGAATTGAGTTAAACTATTTAGGCTCCGGGGCAGTGATGGTCTCCTAGGGGTACGGTCAGGTACGCAGTACCGGTAGCAAAAATTGGAGCTCCACCCCAGAGCACCCAATTTGCACTGAAAGATGTTGAAACAAAATGCATAAGCCATGCCCACAGTGTAGTAGTAAAACTTTTGGTAGCCCATCACTGCTCTGAGGGAATCTGCTCTACAGATTCTTAAGAAAAACAGTTTTGTTATCCCCCTGCAACAGGCATAGTAATGGCAATAGCATTTAGACTTATATACCCCTTCATAGTGCTTTTACAGCCCTCTCTAAGTGGTTTACAGAATCAGCATATTGCCCTCAACAATCTAGGTTCTCATTTTACCTACCTTGGAAAGATGGAAGGCTCAATCAACCTTGAACGGTTCAGGATCGAACAGTCCATCTACTTACCAGTAAAATCACAGAAACTTATTTCTGAGTAAATCTGTCTCAGACTGTATTACAACACTTTAATGCTTTATATCAGTGATGGCAAACCTATGGCACGGGTGCCACAGGTGGCAAGTGGAGCCATATCTGCTGGCACACGAGCTGTTGCCTTAGCTCAGCTCCAACGTGCATGTGTGTGCTGGCCAGCTGATTTTTGACTTGCACAGAGGATCTTTGGAAGGTGTTTTTGGCTTCCTGAGAGCCTCGGGGGTGGGGGATTGGGAGAGGGTGTTTTTACCCTCCCCTAGCTCCAGAGAAGCCTTTGGAGCCTGGGGAGGGCAAAACACAACACTACTGGGCCCACCAGAAGTTGGGAAACAGGCTGTTCCTGGCCTCCAGAGGGCCTCCGGGGGGCAAGGGAAGCTATTTTTGCCCTCCCCAGGCATTGAATTATGGGTATGGGCACTCATGCATGCACAATAGCGCACACCCATGCACTTTTGGCATCTGAGGAAGAAACGGTTTGCCGTCACTGCTTTCTATAAATCTATTACACGGAACTGTATTTTCAGTATCTGTATAGTGAAATATCTAATTTCTTTGAAGGGACACATAGGCATGTGCCAGGCTATCTAACATATTTGGAATAGATATGTTTCTAGAATAAGTTTTAAGCAGTGCTTCTCAATCTTCGTACCTTCAAGAGGTGTAGACTGCAACTCCCAGAATTTCCCAGCCAGGAGTTTCATCCTGGTCTTCTTCTAGTGACAGGCCAAGTGGCATCGTACTTAATAATCTTCATCTGAAGGCAAGTTTTATTCCAATAGAATGTGACCTAAGATTTGTTTGTTTGTTTGTTTGTTCGTTCATTCATTCAATTTTTATGCCTTAGACTCAGGGCAGCTTACAACATGTTAGCAATAGCATTTTTTAATAGAGCCAGCATATTGCCCCCACAATCTGGGTCCTCATTTTACCCACCTCGGAAAGATGGAAGGCTGAGTCAACCTTGAGCTGGTAGTGAGATTTGAACTGCTAACCTGCAGATCTACAGTCAGCTTCAGTGGCATGCAGTACAGCACTCTACCTGCTGCGCCACCCGGGCTCTTGCATAATGGTATTTTAGACCAGGGGTCTTCAACCTTGGCAACTTTACATCTATGTCGCTTCCGATCTGTAGTTCATAAAATCATACACCAAAGTGTCCCTCCTGTTAGTGACTACTTCACTTTCAATCGTAACAACACACAAGCACATAATAGATACAAACTAAATGTAAACTGCTCCAAACTAGACTGCAGAAAATACAATTTCAGCAATAGCGTGATCAATGCCTAGAATGCATTACCTGACTCTGGTTTCTTCCCCAAACCCCAAAATCTTTAACCTTAGATTGTCTATCATTGATCTATCTCCTTTTATAAATGAATAAACGAATAAACGAATAAACGAATAAACGAATAAACGGATAAACGGATAAACGGATAAATGGATAAACGGATAAACGGATAAACGGATAAACGGATAAACGGATAAACGGATAAACGAATAAACGAATAAACGAATAAACGAATAAACGAATAAACGAATAAACGAATAAATGGATAAACGGATAAACGGATAAACGGATAAACGGATAAACGGATAAACGGATAAACGGATAAACGGATAAACGGATAAATGAACAAACAAACAAACAAACAAACAAACAAACAAACAAACTAAACTTTAGGACTTGTGGATTTCAACTCAGCAAAACTGGTTGATAAACTCTGGGAGTTGAAGTCCACAAGTCTTAAAGGTGCCAAGGTTGGAGACCTCTGTTTTAGAGTACAGGAGATTTACCCAATGCAAGCATTTTTCAGAAGTGTGGATGTCATGTCCAAAAATTCAGCGCAAATATTGGTGAGAATTCTGTAAATTTACATTTGAAGAAAATATGTAGTATGAAGATAGGTGTAGGATAGGAGCTAAAAATATTTTTTCAGTGGGGATAAGCTAGAAGACTTAATATATACTGCTAAAAAAAATAAAGGAAATACTTAAACAACACAATATAACTCCAAGTAAATCAAACTTCTGGGAAATCAAACTGTTCACTTAGGAAGCAACACTGATTGACAATCATAGGTTGTCAGCACATTCAACTTTGTACAGAACAAAGTATTCAATGAGAATATTTCATTCATTCAGATCTAGGATGTGTTCTTTGAGGGTTCCCTTTATTTTTTTGAGCAGTGTATATAACAATCTTCACAATCTTTCTGAAGAAATGTACTTGAAACTTTATTTGAAACCCATGAGCGCACCAGATTAGCAAGCACAAACTGATGGAGAAACATTTGAGCTGGTTCAACTAAAAACGTTCTTCACTTTTTTTATTTTTAGCACAATCTTGTTTTAAAGATAGTTCTAGAAGTAAAATTAACATGCAATTGCAAAGAAGGAAACATGGACATTTCAATACGTGTGTGTGGGTGTATATATATTTATATAATTATCTCATATAAGAAAAATAATTTAACAGAATTAGGAATAAAATATTTTTTGCACAACACCATTAATAGCATTTGTATGATACACACATGACTATCAGACACTGGACAGCTAATAGAAATTGTTGAAATAAACCACACAGTCATTAACCAACAAGTGGAGGCATCTCATACATTCAACACAACTCTCTCTTCCACACAAGTTTATATACACTGAGTAGGTCGTTAAATATTGCACTGATTGGCCCAAGATCCCTCAGATTTGAGGTGTTCAAAAAATAGAAAAGAAATCTATTTTTAAGTAACATCTTCATGCAACATTTAAGACATTTCAGTTACACAAACACTATTAAGGAGTATATACATTTCGACAGTCCAACTGAATCACAACACATTAGCTGACGTTATTCACGATATGTTGAACAGGAATCACAGCACAGGTTTCTATTTAACACTAGTTTGCAAGGTACGTGTCAGGATTCCCCATTCCTGCCAAATCATCATGGTTAGGTGGTGAGCAAACCCTAGTATCAGTTTCATGAGTTTGGAAAGAGAGATTAGGTGGTCAAAAAGTTAAGGTCAGTCTCTCCTTTAAAATGCCAAGTGGATCCCGTATTCAGGAACCTGCCATTCTGCTGCCACTGGAAATATAGATTGTACAGGTTGGGAAATTACTACAGGCACTTGCTAGTGACAAGATGAATTTCTTGGCAAGTTCCACATAGCAGAAGAGACAAGAGGACCGGAGAATAGAAAGGAGGGGAACTGGAACTGTACAGAGATTGTCACCACTAAACCGAGAAGGGAAATGTGTTGCCATGAGAAATAAAATATATTTGGTAAAGTGAGACTTGAGCACTTAAATAAGCTTTAGCAGTGATAAAAACAAAGTTCTCTTAACCTGAAATGAGCATTTTGAATTCAATTTTTTCAAAGGTAAAACTAAAAACAACAATTAAAAAATCCCCCCTACTTGTCTGTGGGAGGTGAGGAATGGGTGTGAAATATGACTGACCTATTTACATGAAATAAATAAACATTTGGCCAGTTATAATTATGGGGATTATGTTGGAATTCAGCATAGTATTTCTGATTCCCAAAGCTGTTAGTACAAAGCTTTTTGCTGTGTTTGGGAAACGGTGTTCTATTGCAGAGGTCCCCAACCTTTTTGGCACCAGGGACCGGCTTTAAGCTAGACCAGTTTTCCATGGCCCGGTGAGGGGGGGGGGGGAGAGCTAGCTGTCAGCGGCGCCGTAAAAGGGGCGATCAAGAGAGGAATGGGTGAATGAATGGACGGAGGGTGGGAAGGAAGGAAGGAAAGAGGGAAGGGACAGGAACAAAAGAAGGGTGCAAAGGAAGCAAGGAAAGGTGTGAAAGGGGAGAGTAAGAGAGGAAGGAGTGAAAGAAGGGAATGAGGGAGGAAGGAAGGGAGGAAGGAAAAGGAAAGCAAGAAATGGAGGGAGGAAAGGAAGGAAAGAAAGAAAGAAAGAAAGGGGGAAGGGACAGGAACAGAGGAAGGAAGCAAGGAAACTTATGAAAGGGGAGAGTAAGGGAAGAAGGTAGGAAGGAGAAAGAAAAGAAGAAATAGAGGAAGGGAAGGTAAAAGAGAGAAAGAAAAAGAGCAAGAAAGAAAGCAAGAAAGAGAAAGAAAGAAAGGCAACTTCAAAGAAAGGCTCACTGAGCATCTCTCACTCTCTCTCTCTTTCTATCCCTCTTTCTTTCTTTCTCTTCCTTTCTCTCTCTCCTCTTCCTTTATCTCCTCTCTCTCTCCCTCTCTCTTTCTCTCCCCCTCTCTCCCCCTTTCCCTCTCCCTCTCTTGCTATCTCTCCCCCCTCTCCCTCTCTCTTTCTCCCTCTCCCTCTCTTTCTCTCTCTCCCCCCTCTCTCTTTCTCTCTCTCTCCCCCTCTTTCTCTCTCTTCTTCTCACTTTCTCTCTCTTGTTTTCTTTCTGTCTCTTTTGCTTTCTCTCTCTCTCACTCTTTCTTGTTTTCTTTCTCACGCTCTTTCTCTCTCTTGTTCTCTCTCTTGCTATCTCTTTCTCTCCCCCCCCTTTCTCACTCTCTCTTTCTCACTTTCTCTCTATCTTGCTGTCTGTTGCTCTCACTCACTCTCGTTCTCTCTCCATTCTTCTCAGCGATGACGCGCGCACGCCCTGCCCGCCTCACCTTTGCGAGAGCACTTTCGCCCCGGGCTCTCAGCAAGGGGGTTTGGAGGAGAGGCGGGGCCGGCGAAGGTGATATTGAATGTCGGGGGAGAACGGGCGGCTGCAAGCGCTCCCTATCCCCCTGCTAGCCCACTCGGAATATTCAAAATAAGAAAAGCCTTCGCCGGCAAAGGTTTTTCTTATTTTGAATATTCCGAGTGGGCTAGCAGGGAGATAGGGAGCGCGTGCAAATACCCGTTCTCCCCCGACATTCAATATCACCTTCGCCGGCCTCCGCTGAGGAAAGCCTTTGCCGGCATTTCCTCTCGTTGTCAAGGAGGCGCAGCGGCGGGCGGAGAGAGGGAAGGAGGGGGGGGGCAGCGGCGTCCCTCCTGGCCTTGGCGGGCCGCCCAACCCTCCCCACCTCCTGCAAACGCGGCGGGCGGCGGGGGGAGAGCGAGGAGCCGGTTCCGGCGGGCGCGGGGCTTGGCTGGCTGGCGGGGGGAGCGCCGCTGGTGATGCGGAAAGGCCGAGGGGGCCCTGGCGCCGCGGACCGGCTGAAAAGCTCCAACGGCCCGGTCCCGGTCCGCGGACCGGCGGTTGGGGACCTCTGTTCTATTGGTTACAGATCCAAGGTTGGCCATATTCCTGTGACTTCCAATATGTCTTTATCATCATCTAAGTTAGACATGTCTGATTGGAGGCTGGAGGGGCGTTCATGGCCCAATGCCCACCCCTGCTCTAAACTTTTTAGTAACTTATGAATTGAATGAATGTATGTTTTATGAGTAACCAAAGCTACCTGAGATGCGAATGTTTTTGGCCTTTCTAATATACATACAAATATATGAGAATCTGCCCATATCAAAAACAAGCAAAATCTACAAAAAGACCCTTGGGATCTTGTCATTCCATAATAGCACTGGTTTGACAAAATCAACATTCATAGTTGCCACAAGGCTTGTGTCAACAGACAAAAGTTCAAGCTGAGGACAGTTCAACATGGGTTTGTAGAGGATAATTCAGAGTTCAGTCCAGATTTTACTGGATGTCTCTAGCACAATTTGGACGGGGATATATGTAGATTTTGCCATCACAGAAGCAATTACATCATTTGATCCATATTCAAATGAAAATATATTGGTACTTGACAGGAAAAACAGAACTTCAATCTACATTGAAAACTAGCTCTAATAACTGTGATTGACAAAAACAGACATCAAACGGACATGAATCTTGCACCACTGTTACATTTCTTAGAAACCATGACATTCCAAGAAGGTTGCAAGTTAGGAGCAAACTCCAGTGGACATAGTGCGCTACAGCACTTCATTCTTAAAATAAGTAAGGTGCAGGCAGTACAGCTGGATGTATCAGAGCTGATCTGACCAGAAAGAAAAAAATTGAATCTTTCAGATTCAAGCTCTGGAAAGGCCACATACTGTAGATCTAACTATTCAGGTAGTGTTCCATGTCAGACGTCCCTGACCAGGTGCCATTTAGTGGCACTGGGCTAAAATATCTCCAGCCAGCATGCTTGCTTGCTGGTGAATGGTAGCTGAAAGATGTTAGGTCAAGGGAGGCTGTGCTGTGCAGTGTACTCAGAGGTGGGCTGCTAAGGTGGAACTGTGTGCACCTGCATGTCCGCGCGTGATTTTGCTACCTGCCCAGGTGCAGTAGCAGAATTGCACTGGAGTCTGCTAGCAGTCAGAGCCACAGGGGTGAGCACACGCCACCGTTCCACCTTAGCAGCCCACCTCTGAGTGTATTGAAAGCTAATTAAGTTCACAAAAATGCAAAACCATTTCACTTAAAATGGAGGAGAGTACAGTAGTACCTCTAGATACGAGCTGCTCCACATGCAAGTATTTCAAGATATGAGCCACGAGGGGAGAGAAATTTCTGTTCCAGTCCTGAGCTCAAATTCGGGATACTAGCCGAGCATCCACTAGGTGGCGCAAGAATCCTTGCTTTTGGTTATCTCGGAGGGGAAAAACAAGGTCTAAAGCTATTTGTTCCAGATACGAGTTGCTCGACATACAAGCTCCCTTCTGGAACGAATTATGCTCGTATCTAGGGGTACTACTGTATTAAAGAAAGATGAAAGAACGCTCGGATCTTCCCAAATAAGGATTAACTACAAGAAGTGAACATGATTTCAGAGTGGCAAGGCAATGTCCATGGAGAACTTTCAAAGCCAGGTCTAAATATTTGCAGTGGATTGGGAAGAACAGTTTAATCACTTCTAGCTCTTTTGCAAGCTCTCTCCTTCTTACCTTAATAATGGACCAATCAAACTTACCACCCAGAGCAGTAAGTTACCTGTGCCACTCTTCTTTTGTGATGTCATTAGCACGATCATATAGGAATCTATGGTATATACAATATTTTTGTAATTCAGGTAGCATATAGAAAAAGAATCTCAGTTTTCCAGGAACAGTAGTTTCTTGAATGTCAGGGAAATATACAATCCCGGTTGGAAAGCACTTTGCCAACATAGATAATTAATCCTGCAGAAAATACGTTCCGTTGCATTATTAACCATTTGGAAAAGCCCTCTGTATAAATATGAAAGTATAAATGGTTCCATTAACAGTCACATACAATGCAGGTAAGAGAAAGGAAACATTCTGATAGAAAGGACAGACTAAGCTATTCTGCATTTTGGACATCAAGCAAATAGTTTTATATATGAGTTTTTTACATTTATTTTTTGCTTTTTGTTCATGTGCTGTCTTGAATTAATGGTACACAAAAGGACCAAGCACATTTGTAATTTCATAAAGTGAATTCAAATGCCAAATTATCAATTTATTGATAAGATATGTAAGACCATTGATAGGTTCTGTTTGCATTACATGTTTATGGATAATGTCAGTGTTTGATTCACACATCTGTGGCAAAATTACCTGCAAAAGGAGATTTTATGAAGAAATATTTTGCTCCTGCAAGGAGCAAAACACTTAGGAGTATAATTTACTGCAATTTCCGTAATTAAATTTCTTGATTAAACATTGCTTTTCTCATTTCCTCCTCTTTTTTGCTCACAAAATCTCTACCACAATTCCGTAACAATGAAGAAGCAAAATATTGGTTACTATCCGGTTTTCTAAACTTCAGTTTAATATTTTTGTAATCTTGTTGTATATATTCTTAAATGATTTCAGCACATTTAAAAGATTCTATCTAGACTAGAGACAGTTGTTCACTAGGAATCGTGAAACAATTGCCAACTCATTCCTATTGTTTCAGCTAGTGATTTAATTTGGTCTGTAACCTTTACATAAATCAACAACCTGCTCTTTATTTGAAAAAAAGATGAAATTATCCTGTGGATTATACCCTTCTTTGGAATGTATGTCACTTGTACATGGAATGCATATAACATACCTCAGAAAGTTGCGTACCAGATAATGTATATTAGGAAGAATTGTAAATATCATGCATATAAAAGACTCCACTACAGGCTGAAGTGGCGCAACCTACACACATATTTACCACTTCCATGAAGTCTAACCTACATTCACTTTTAAAAAAATAGCTAATTTCTACATTCCAGTCTGAACCAGCCCAAAGTTGTCACTTGGCTATGTAAATTGAAGAAACTGGTGGTCAATTCGGGATCACAGTGGATAAACAAAACATTAATTTTCACCTCCCCTTCTCTTAGGTTTTGATTTGGATTAGATCGTTGCATTTATTCTAGAGCACGGATGTCAAACTCGCCGCATTGCATTGCCATCACATGACATTTCATGGTGTTTTTTCCCATTTGCAGAGCTGGGATGGGCGTGGCCTGCATGTAACATATCCGATCCACAGGCCACCAGTTTGACACCCTTGTTCTGGAGTAAAACTCTCCTCCCTCGCAACATAGTTTTTACCTTAATATATATATATATATTAGTGGGCCAGGGAGAGGCCAAAATCAAAGGATGCTCTGAGACATTTGGGCCAGTTAAGACAAGAAGACGATAATAGTAGTGGTGTAGGGGTTGCCTGAACTATGTAGAAAGTATGGACATTGAATATCCAAATGCTCCTCATTGTTATATTGCATATTTTTGTAATAGTTTCTTAGCATTTAAGGAGCTTAGTCCCAGATACACACATTTTAATTATCTGGGCACCAATTTGAAGTGGGGGAAAAGAGAGAGAGAGAGGCTATTAATAAGGGTACTTTTGTGTGTGTGTGTGTGTATGTATATGTGTGTGTGTGTGTGTGTGTCATATGTTGTTGTTTTTTTGCTGAATTTGAAAATTAACATATATATATGTTTTCGTAGATTTTCACAGGTATATGTATGTAGATTGTTCTGAGTTCGGGTTTTGACCTGTGTAATAGTTTGCATGTCTATGCCACGTTTCGGTGAAATCACATTCACCATCATCAGGCTGAAGTTGTAAGCTTCGTGCTGCTGTAAATCCACATTTATATATATATAAATAATATATATAAATATGTAAATCCACATTTATATATATATAAATAAATAAGCAGGGCCAAAATATATATGCCTCCCCTAATAATATGCATCCATGGTTACATTGGCCAGAAATTCTAGAACTTCATCTATACATTGGATAAATTGGGTTAAATCTTATTCTCCTTTTGTAGCAACAACAATAAGATATACAGAAGGTATTCCCTTGCAATTCACTATATTTTTAATTTCTATCTATTACTCTTGATCAATCAACTTGGAATTTAATCCATATTTAAAATATGATGCAATGAAGAATGTTAAATATGCTATATTTATTTGGGAGCCACACTAATTTGAAGGCTTTTGACCCAAAGCACTGGTAAAGTTGGAACATGCAGGCTGAGATAAAATTGCTTCCCACTTCCAGAAAGAGAACTAATTAACATAGTGGGAAGTAAATATCTTGGCACAGGGGATTATAATTAAAATATTTGGCACATTGCCCTGGTAAATTCATCCAGAGATTTCATAACAATTTGATACAGTCTATTTTTTGTGATTGTTGAATAACTTGTCTTGTTGTTAATGATAATAATAGTAATCAGAAACCATCCAAATTTAGATAATCTCCTTAAAAGTTGCAAGAAAATAATCAGGGTCAAATTACTGCTAAAAGCTAACAATTCAGTCAATATTTTTTATATAGCTCCCGATGAGACCAATGAATGTGGAATGGAAAGGAAAAACAAAACGTTATAAGAAGAGAAAATTTATTTTACCATGACGAATGGGGAATCTAGTTTTAGGAACCAGAAAAGCAGTTCTTCAATTGATGAGTCTCCAATGTTGTAATATTCCTTTAGAATAGATGTTATGAGGGTGCATTGCATTGAAATTATGAGGGTGGTCTTTAAATACATAAGAGTTTCACATAAGACCACATTATAGTCACAGCTACTACCTTGTTAGCTCTTGTTTCTAAATGGTGGTCCTCACAATATTTTAGGACCATGCAATGGCCAACATAAAGGAAAAAAGGAAATTTTGAAGCTGCTGACCTAAACTTGTTGGAGAGCTTCTATGGCAATAAAAAATGAGATGTGCTAAGGCTGTAAGTCTAAACAATTAATAAATGACTACCACTATAAAACAGATATCTTCAGCAGCAGCATGCTGGTAGGTTTGGCTGCACTTTTAGAAAACTAAAAGATTTAACAAATTTTTTTTTTTAATGACCAAGTATATTCCACAGGGACAATATTTAAAAAATCATTTAAAGACCATAGATTTCATGGATATAAAACTGATATGAAAAGATATCTAAATCACTTTCTTATTATTATGCTCTTCGTGTATTGATGCTATTTGTATCTACTACCTGCAGTTTGTCATCGGTCAGGTATTATATGTACTTGTGAAGAGTTGTTTTGAATGAACTTGCTAAGCCCTTTAAAGATTGACTGCATTTTAATTTTATATGACTGTGTTTGATATGAAAATAAACATACAAACTGTATTGGAAATCTTAAAAGTATTTTGAATAGTGCAGGTAGGGGGCAGCACCTGCTTTTGAGATATCAGGCACCATTGTGCATTTAATATGATAGTGTGAATCCCTATTTTGAATGATTTTTTTAAAAAAAGATGCCCCAGATCAAATCCCCTGAGATAATATGCAAAAATTCTGAAATCTCATAATATCTTTTTGCAGTCTCCTTAGATGCTATAAGAATCCAGATATCTGCAGAAAGAATCTTGCTGTCTCCTTTTATCTAATGAGAACAGGTACTATGGGGAAAGAAATAAGCAAGCCCTGTTACATTTTATTATTTGCACATGGACATCTGGATTAAAATTATTTTCCAAATGATGCAGGACTATTTGAATCAGATTGGAATTCTCTAAATCTTTTCAGATGATTTAGAAGTTTTCTCCAAATGGTTTCTACATTGCAATTGGAATACACATAATTAATTTGATTTGAACATTGGAATAAAATTGGATTAATTTTCCCTGAATCACATTGACAATTTTAACAGGGTTTTGTCTGCTTTGTACAGACTTCCTCCAATCTGTCTACCTTCCTTAACTATTGTCTTCATGTGATCAGTACAGAACATATATTGGTTTTTCTTAACGAAACTGAATAAATAAATAAAGATCTAAATAAGCCAAACACTGTGCAATAGTGTTTGGCTATGGGTCCACTTTACCTGGGATTCGATGGTGAACTACAATGAATTGGTGGACCAGATCAAAGAAATGGCCAACCAAAACAAACATTAAATTTAATATAATTTTAACTGAATGATGATAATGAAAAACATGCAAGCAATGAAATTGCCCTAGATGTAAAGTATATAATAATTTTCTAACTCAGACACATTAAGAACCATAATATGATGGACATTTTTGGAGGGATTCTGGGAATCACATTTAAGGTTTTAGAAGGACTGCAAGGACAAATTCTGGCCTAATGATGGATGGGACCTTGTCAGATAATCAGTGCTGATGAAAAAAATCCAGTTAGAAGTAGGCAGGCAGCAAGGTTTTTGCAAAGCCTGTTTCTGAACTTGTGTATCTTGGCTTTGGGTAGATGACCTCACTTATGATGAAAATGAGAGCATGGCATGGTTGTAATTATTTAGGGACACCACATAATTCCTCTAAAAGTGCCAGATCCCTGTTACATGGAGCCACTCATCTTCTGGCAAGTTATTTAAAATATAGATTAGATTAGATTAGATTAGATTTATTGGATTTATATGCCGCCCCTCTCCGCAAACTCGGGGCGGCTCACAACAATATATAGGTAGTCCTCAACTTACAACCATTTGTTTAAAAACCATTCAAAATTTGAACTGGTCCTTGGTCTTACAACTGCCTCAGCATCCTTGCAATCACATGGTCAAAATTCAGGCACTTGGCAACCGGTATGTATTTATGAAGGTTGCAACTTCTCATGGTCACTTAATCGCTATTGGTGACTTTCTCAGAAGGTTTCTAATAAGCCAAGTCAATGGGAAAAGGGAGATTTGCTTAATGATCACATGATGCACTTAATGACTGTGGGGAAAGGGTTAATAAAACCAGACACAACTCCCTCTGCATCACTTAGCAGTGGAAGGTCTGGTTGCAATTGTGGTTCTATGTCGAGGACTACTTATTGGTTGCATTTGCAGAATCGCATTCCTACCCTTCAGCAGTTCTTTATGTTGATTCAGAATGCTGAATAATAGAAGTCATATTTCTGAGCTACTTGGTCATTGCCCTGGAATAAAGAGCAATAACTGAAAATGGGTGATGGAAGAGTCAAAACCAGGCAGAATTTGTGACGGAGGTCACAGCACCAGCTGAAGCAGCGATAGATTTAGAAGGAAGAAAGGAAAGGTCACGGAGAAGACAAGCAGCCGTCTAAGTGTTGAGGCCAAATGCAGAGAAATTAGAGTGTCCTTTCTTTACACATTTGTAACTCTGAATACATCTTTTACCAGGAGTGGACATTAAAGAAGAGGTATACTCCTCTGAAATGAACCAGTAAGACATTATAAATAAAGGCATATATAGACCTAGGTAAATACTCTATTGGCCAAAGAACACAATGGAGTTGCCTTGGTTGACAATGATGTTATTAACAACCACAAGTGGGTTGTTGTGGTGGAAGGGTCTCCTTTAGCCTTGTGTTCTGTTTACCAGCAGCGATAGCAGGATCGGTCTCCAGACTTTCAGACATTTTGTCGCAGATGATATCCACAAGCCGTTCAAAAGTCTGCTTGACGTTGACGTTGTCCTTGGCACTTGTCTCAAAGAACTCAAAACCTAGTGAAAGAGACCCAAAACACTGGTATCATCAAACATAGAAACATAGAAGATTGACGGCAGAAAAAGACCACATGGTCCATCTAGTCTGCCCTTATGCTATTTCCTGTATTTTTATCTTAGGATGGATATATGTTTATCCCAGGCATGTTTAAATTCAGTTACTGTGGATTTACCAACCACGTCTGCTGGAAGTTTGTTCCAAGCGTTTACTACTCTTTCAGTAAAATAATATTTTCTCACATTGCTTCTGATCTTTCCCCCAACTAACCAAACATTGTGGCCCCTTGTTCTTGTGTTCACTTTCCTATTAAAAACACTTCCCTCCTGAACCTTATTTAGCCCTTTAACATATTTAAATGTTTTGATCATGTCCCCTCTTTCCCTTCCATCCTCCAGACTATACAGATTGAGTTCATTAAGTCTTTCCTGATACGTTTTATGCTTAAGACCTTCCACCATTCTTGTAGCCCGTCTTTGTACCCGTTCAATTTTGTCAATATCTTTTTGTAGGTGAGGTCTCCAGAACTGAACACAGTATTCCAAATGTGGTCTCACCAGCGCTCTATACAAACTTTAGTCATCTCTCTTTTGAATAAGATTTATAGACTGCAGCTGAAAACAGTAATGTAACTGAAAGAACTAAGGAAACCAATAAGGTAAATATAGTATATATTTAGTCTCCCATTTAAGGACAGTTCATTTAACAAGGATCCAAAGCAGGGGTGGGCTGCTTCCCGGATTGGGGGGGGGGGGGCGCAGTGAGGTAGCGAAAATGGAGCTCCACCCCAGAGCACCCAATTTGCACTGAAAGATGAAAGAAAATGCAGGGCATTCTTCATAAGCCACGCCCACACAAAATTTTGGTAGCCAATCCTCCATTACTCGAAGAATACAAATCTCTACCGAGAAGCTTCCTCTACTATACTTGTTGAATGGGATACATTGTAAAGTTCTTTTGATGAAGATTAAGTACTAGACAACTATTTATGGGTGGAGAAAATACTAAGACATTCAATATCTCTTTAGCTGGCATCTTTATTACATAGAAACATAGAAGTCTGACGGCAGAAAAAGACCTCATGGTCCATCTAGTCTGCCCTTATACTATTTTCTGTATTTTATCTTAGGATGGATATATATGTTTATCCCAGTCATGTTTAAATTCAGTTACTGTGGATTTATCTACCACGTCTGCTGGAAGTTCGTTCCAAGGATCTACTACTCTTTCAGTAAAGTAATATTTTCTCATGTTGCTTTTGATCTTTCCCTCAACTAACTTCAGATTGTGTCCCCTTGTCCTTGTGTTCACTTTCCTATTAAAAACACTTCCCTCCTGGACCTTATTTAACCCTTTAACATATTTAAATGTTTCGATCATGTCCCCCCTTTTCCTTCTGTCCTCCAGACTATACAGATTGAGTTCATGAAGTCTTTCCTGATACGTTTTATGCTTAAGACCTTCCACCATTCTTGTAGCCCGTTGTGTTCCCTTTGAAAAATAGCAGCATAGTATGGCATAGGAAATCAGAATCATTCCAATCTCAAATAACTAATTTAACATATATTGGAAATTATATACTGTTTGATCTATTTTGGCAGCCATATATTTTTCAGTTCATTTTCTTGGGCTCTCAGGAGAACTAGGCACATTACACTATGCATGTCTAAACTTCCTTCAGAAGTTCTAATCCAGACAATTATGGAGAAGGATGGGCAGCCTTCTCCAGAATGGTTTATAGAATTCCATGCTGTCAGGACTTTTCTTACCAAGTTGCTCTGCTAAATGTTTGCCTCTGTCAGCAGAGATTACACGTTCCTCTTCCATGTCACATTTATTGCCGACCAAAATAACCTGGGCATTGTCCCAAGAATACGTTTTTATTTGGGTTGACCTTATGGGAGACAGAGAAAGAAAACAAATCCGTTAATGGATCAGCAAATTTACAAGAACTGATTTTACCTTTATACAGACTTGGACAACAGCAAAATGCAGTTCATAGAAGAACTAACATTTTCTTTCTTTATTTATTTATTTTGCCCAATACACAATGAGGGTTTTAGTGGGTATATATCTGTATACACATAGTAAAATACATGATGAAGGTTATAGAGGAGATACTCATAGTAAAATATATCTAAGAAATAATAGAAAAGAAGGTATAGTAATAGAACATATCAATGAAAGAATAGAAGAAGAGATATAGGAATAGAATAAAGGTATAGGAGATATAGGAGAGCAATAGGACAGGGGACGGAAGGCACTCTAGTGCAATTGTACTCGCCCCTTACTGACCTCTTAGGAATCTGGATAAGTCAACCATAGATAATATAAGGGTAAAGTGTTGGGGGTTACGGGATGATACTACGGAGTCCGGTAATGAGTTCCATGCTTCGACAACTCGGTTACTGAAGTCATATTTTTTATAGTCAAGTTTGGAGCGGTTAATATTAAGTTTAAATCTGTTGTGTGCTCTTGTGTTGTTGTAGTTGAAGCTGAAGTAGTCGCTGACAGGCAGGACGTTGCAGCATATGATCTTGTGGGCAATATTTAGATCTTGTTTAAGGCATCTTAGTTCTAAACTTTCTAGCCCAGGATTGAAAGTCTAGTCTCGTAGGGTATTATATGCACTTACAGGCAGTTTTTGACTTACGAAAACAATTGTAACCAGAATGATGCAGTCATTAAGAGCGTCATCATGTCATTGACCTGATTTTATGACCATATTTTTAATCATGATCATTGCAAGCAAATCACATGATTGTTAAATGAATCCTGCTTCTCTAATTGACTTTGTTTGATTGGAAGCTGGCTGGGAAGATTGCAAATCATAATTACATTATTGCAAGATGCTGCAACCCTCATAAATGTGAGCTGATTGCAAAGAGCTTGAATTGCTATCACATGATTGTAGGGTGCATATTTGAGGGTCATAACTTTGACGATGGGTCACAAGTCATTTTTTCCCAAAGCTGCCATAATTTTTGAACTATCATTAAATGAATGATCATATGTCAATTGAATTTTCTAATTCATGATCCCAAAGAACTTTCAACAGACTAACAGAGTTGGAAGGGACCTTGCAGATCACCTAATCCAACCCCACCCCACCCTATCTGTTATGTCTGACTGGCTCAGGCAATGTGTAACAGTCCAAGGAGAAGAAATCAAACACACACGTGCTCTGCTAATCAGCAAACTTGTATTAAATAAACAAAAAAGGGTTACTCAAAACAGTTCATAGTGTCCGAAAACAATGCAAGGCTTACTTCAGCCGCATACAAAAACACAGGAAAAAACAAACAAAGACAACCTGGAATGAGCAAAGACATTTCAGGAGTCGTTTTGAATCTTTGGAGCAAACAGCAAGTCCCAGAGTTTTCACCTCCCACTTGTCTGAAAAAGCTGGGTTGAAAACTCCAACGGCACGGAACAGAAACTTCAGAGCAGGAACCACAAAATAACACAGATAAACAGCCAGTTTGCCTTGGCCTTTGTTCCCTTTTATCCCTTTAGCCCTCATTAAGGGAACCACACCCAGCCCTCAGTATAAGAACCACACCCAGCCCAGGTGCTCCTATAATGACTTGTAATACTCCTTAAAGTGATCCCTTCTTTGCATAGCTCTTCGGCTATGCAGATCAATATATTGATCTGCAGAAGAACCCAGGGATGAAAGACTGTCTGAGGGACTGCATGCTAAATCCCCTGGGCTTTCTGCTGAATCCTGCCTCCCAGTGGCCTTGTCCTCCTGGCTGGCTGCCACATCTTCCTGGCTGGCTGCCACATCTTCCTGGCTGTCAGCTAGGCTTTCGCATTCACTTTGTGTCGCGTCTCTCCCATCTGTGGGAGCAACGGCTGGCCCAGGCCCAAACACAACACTATCCAAGCAGAAGACCCTATCTATAGGTGAGGCTTATCCAGTGGTGGGCTTTGAGCTGGAATGCTAAATTGAGCTGGCTGCGGTGGCTCATAAGTGCTTGCGGGGCCAGCACGATTTGCTTCTGCACCTGTGGAAATCGCGGACAGAGCTGGAGGTGCGCCCGTGTTTCAGAGAGGTTTTCCTTGCGACTTCGTGTATGGTTTTTCTACCTCCACAGGTGAAGAAGCAAAATCGCACTGGCCCCACAAACACTTGCGAGCTGCAGCGGCGAGCTTAATTTAGCGTTCCGGCTCCTAGCCCACCGCTGGGCTTATCCCAGTCTGAAAACTTCCATTTTTCATTCATAACCAATAGCACTGCATTTGTTTTGAAAATTTGAGCAAGTAGGTACAACCATTTTATCACAGGAAATCACAGAACTGTTGTCTAAGCCCTGCAGAGGAATCCTCATATTATTCCAGGCAAATGTCTCTCCAAACTTTGTTTGAAAATCCCCAATGATGGAACACTCACAACTCCAGGAGGCAGGTTCTTCTACTGCATAATAGTTCTCAGGTCCATGACATTCCTTTTTATTTTGAGTTTGGATCTCCCTGTGTGAAGCTCCCACCCACTGAGTCTTTTGTTAACCTCAGATGCTATGGAAAATAAATCTACACCTTCTTCCCTATCACAGTCCTTAAAGTATTAGAAGACTGCTATCAAGTTGCAGTCTCCATATCTTTCTCTCCTTTAGGCTAAACATCTCTCCAAACTTTATACCTTGTTATTCTTGATGAACTTATCTTTTCTTTTATGTACACCGAGATCGCATGCACCAAGACAAAATCCTTGTATATTCAACCACACTTGGCCAATAAAATTCTATTCTATTCTGTTCTGTCCTCCGGAACCGCCTGTTACCGCACGAATCCCAGCGGCCGATAAGGTCCCACAGAGTTGGCCTTCTCCGTGTCCCGTCGACTAAACAATGTCGTCTGGTGGGCCCCAGGGGAAGAGCCTTCTCTGTGGTGGCCCCGGCCCTCTGGAATCAACTCCCCCCGAAGATTAGAACTGCCTCCACCCTCCTTGCCTTTCGTAAACTACTTAAGACCCACCTATACCGCCAGGCATGGGGGATTTGAGACATCTTCCCCCAGGCTCATTATTATTTATGTTTGGTATGTATGTGCTGCTTGGTTTTTAATTATGATAGGGTTTTTAGTTATTTTTAATATTAGATTTGTGCCATTGTAATATTGTTTTTATCGTTGTTGTGAGCCGCCCTGAGTCTTCAGAGCGGGACGGCATACAAATCTAATAAATTGAATTGAATTGAATTGAATATTTCTATTCTTATTCTAAATGTATCCAGTTTCTTTAATTAAAAAGTCTCCAAACTCCTTAGCTGATATGATTGGTATTATCAGTCTTTGTGACCTGATACCATGACTCTATTAATGCAGCCTATGTATTATCCCATTTGACTGCTGCACCAGGTTGCTTTCTCATGCTTAGCCTGTGGCCCTGTTACAGATGAGGAATATATGTAATCAGAGACACTGCAAAGAAATGGAAAGAAGTATAATAAAAAATAAAAGAATAATATATCACTGCCTCCTCTGCCTGTTTATAACAATCTAACTTCAAAACCACAATAAAAACTTTCTAAATAAATAAGAATGAGGTAAAATTAAAAATATGTTTCAGAGAAGATCTAATTTTCTGAGAAACCAGAGGGATAAATTTGTTCAGAGTATTTGTTTCTATATCACCGGCTGGTTTGTTCACTGCTTTTGATTTTCTTTGTGCAAAAGTTCCTTATCTGGAGTGAAAATTTAAAATTGAAATTGGGTGCAATAATACCATGTAAAACATCTCCCCTTGTTTTTTTGGAAATTGTGTGCGGTTTTTTTTGGAGGGGTGTGTGTTTGTTTATGTTCAGCCTGAGGTGATGTTCCAAGAAAATTAGATTAGGACATCTCCTGTTTCAAATGAGTTCTGTTTATTCTAGGTCACATGCAGAGCTTTTACCAGATGAAGACTGGTATTTTATTATGAACAGATCCATCCCATATGAAAAGTACATTTTATGAAGAACAGATTCATGTATGATGCACGTGGGCAAGCTTCTAGGGATCAGTTTGAAGATGGACACTAAAAAGAATCCTAAGCTATCTTTAAATACGTGTGCATAATAGAATTCTTTAGAATAGGATAGGATATATTATAATATAATATAATATAATATAATATAATATACAGTGATCTCTCGATTAGCGCGGGGGTTACGTTCCAAGACCTCCCGCGCTAACCGATTTCCGCGTTATACTGGATGCGGAAGTAAAACCACCATCTGCGCATGTGCGCCATTTTTTTCATGGCCGCACATGCGCAGATGGTGGAGTTTGCGTGTGGGCGGCGGGGAAGACCAAGGGAAGATTCCTTCAGCCGCCCAACAGCTGATCTGCTCCGCAGCGCGGAAGCAGCGAGGAGCCGAAGATGGGGTAAAGGCAAAGGGGAAACCCCATCTTCGGCTCCTCGCTGCTGCCGCGCTGCGGAGCGGATCAGGTGTTGGGCGGCTGAAGGAACCTTCCCTTGGTCTTCCCGCCAGATCACTTGCCGCTTGCCGCTTGCCAGTCCACGCCCCCCTGGATGAGCGGCCCCGCATGGCCCCAGCGCCGGACTCCATTGCCGAACGCCGAAACCGGAGGGGCGAGGTGGGGGAGAACGGGAGGCTCAGCATTCCGTCAGTCGCAGTGCTGGCTGTCAACTTTTCTTTTTAGCACTGGGGAGGCAAGTCAGCTCCTGCCCAGTTTTAAAAAGAAAAGTTGACAGCCAGCGCTGCGGCTGACGGAATGCTGAGCCTCCCGTTCTCCCCCACCTCGCCCCTCGAGAGATCACTGTAATCAAGAAAGTCCAGTTGCCTTTTGAAAGAAAGCACTTTTGGGACAACCATGGAAGACTGAGAATCTCCAGAGACATCCTGTCACTCTTGTCCAAGTCCTAAAGCTACCATCCATAACAGGGAGGAAGGCCTCGCAGGAGAGTCTGTAACCTGGCAGCTTCGATCCTTCCACCTCTCCCATTCCCTCAAGGGAGGAGAAATCAGCCCGCTGCCAGAGAGGCTACTCGGCTCTCTCCTTTGGGAGCTCCGTTGCCCACCGAGATGCAGCAACTCAGCAGCGATAGCCTTGCCGGTGCCCGTGCCTCCGCCCGTCACGATGGCCACGTGACTGCGAAGGAGACCAGCCGCCAGAATTCCCCTGCCGCCAAACGCCGACGCCGCCATCTTCGCAGCTTTCCGTGGTCCTCCTGAGCCTGAACCCCCCTTTTTAAAAAGTCATTCATTTCGCCGGGAGCGCTCCGGGTCACGTGACTCGAGCCGCCCCGCCCCTTTCCCATCTCTTTCGAAAATCGGAATGCCCCCTCTGGAATAGCGGCAGTCTTTTGTCTACCACGCCCACCCGCGCGCGACGAGATGGGGAGAAGGGTGCGTCTCTTGCTCAGTGCAAGTTAATGGCATGTGAATGGGTTGCCTGAGAGGGAGGGGGGGAAGAAGAGAGGTGTCGCAAGAAGGTTTCGCAGCGCTGGCTGTCAACTTTTCTTTTTAGCACTGGGGAGGCAAGTCAGCTCCTGCCCAGTTTTAAAAAGAAAAGTTGACAGCCAGCGATTGTTCCGCTGCCGCCAGCATGGCCTGGCTGGCAGCGGAAGATGTAACCTTCGCAACCTCGGAGAGCTTCCTGGGCATGAAAGCTCACGAAAACCAGGAAGCTCTCTGAGGTTGCGAAGGAGCCCACGATCACTCGGCTGCAAGCAGGAGGAAGGCGAATCCCACGGGGCTGGGCTCGGTTATCCCCTCGGCTCCCCTCCTACCAGCCCCGCCGCGGAAGGCTCCATTCTGTTCCCTGAATGGAGACCGCCGGCCGCTCAATCGGGTGGCAGGAAAGCGAATGTCACGGGGCTGGGCTCGGCTCCCCCAGCCCCGCCGCGGAACGCTCCATTCTGTTCCCTGCCGGCCCGATTGAGCGGCCGGCGGTCTCCATTCAGGGAACAGAATGGAGCCTTCCGCGGCGGGGCTGGGGGAGCCGAGCCCAGCCCCGTGACATTCGCTTTCCTGCCACCCGCAGCCGAGTGATCCTGGGCTCCTTCGCAACCTCGGAGAGCTTCCTGGGCATGAAAGCTCACGAAAACCAGGAAGCTCTCTGAGGTTGCGAAGGAGCCCACGATCACTCGGCTGCGGGTGGCAGGAAAGCGAATGTCACGGGGCTGGGCTCGGCTCCCCCAGCCCCGCCGCGGAAGGCTCCATTCTGTTCCCTGCCGGCCCGATTGAGCGGCCGGCGGTCTCCATTCAGGGAACAGAATTAAAAAAAAATTATTTTTTAATATTTTATTTTTTTAAATAATATTTTTTGAAAAACCGCGTTGCAGCGTTTCGCGCTAATCGAGAACGCGCAAGTCGAGGGACCACTGTAATATAATATACTATAATATAATATAATATAATATAATATAATATAATATAATATAATATAATATAATATAATATAATATAATATAATATAATATAATATAATATAATATAATATAATATAATATAATATAATATAATATAATATAATATAATATAATATAATATAATATAATATATTATAATATAATATAATATAATATAATATAATATAATATAATATAATATAATATAATATAATATAATAATATAATATAATATAATATAATATAATATAATTCTTTATTGGCCAAGTGTGATTGGACACACAAGAAATTTGTCTTTAGTGCATATGCTCTCAGTGTATATAAAAGAAAAGATACATTTGACAAAAATCATGAGGTACAACACTTAATGATTGTCATATGGATCAAATAAGCCATCAGGAAAAAAATCAATATTAATAAAAAAATCTTAAGGATACAAGCAACAAGTTACAGTCATACAGTCATGTGGGAGGAATTAGGTCATGGGAATGATGAGAAAAAAACTAATAGTAATAGTAGTGCAGACTTAGTAAATAGTTTGACAGTGTTGAGGGAATTATTTGTTTAGCAGAGTGATGGCATTTGGGAAAAACTGTTCTTGTGTCTAGTTCTCTTGGTGTGAGGTGCTCTATATTGATGTTTTGAGGGTAGGAGTTTGGCCAACTGTGCTGAAGAAATATTTCATGTATTTACTGGAGTCCTATGCCTTTCAAACCCAACAAGACTCTGAGATATATACAAAAAAGAAAGAGACAATCTATTATCCAAAGGACATGAGGGCAAGGCAAGACATAACAGATAGAAACCTATCAAAGAGAGATAATATTTAGAATTAAAATGAAGTTTCCTGATGGTGAGAATTACTCAATGGAACGTCTTGCCTTCAGAAGTTGTGGGTGCTCCAACACTGGAGGTTTTTAAGAAGAGATTGGTAGTGTCATAGTGTCTCCTTCTTGGGTAGAGGGTTGGATTAGAAGACCTCCAAGATCCCTTTGCAACTCTGTTATTCTGTATTCTATGTTCTGTAATATTAATTAAAGGCCACTTGCAAATGCAATAAAATATGAAGCTTTTATGTATTTAATTTATTATATTTCCAGTTCAGTTTTATTATTCTGCATATAAATTTAACTGTCTGAAAATGGACTTATGAATGGCCAAATGTGCATTTAGGACCAATGACACAGATACCAATTTTCTCCCATGGCCTTCTTTGGTGGAAATGATTGGCAAAAATTCATTGACCTTCTCCTTCCTCCCTCCCTCCCTCCCTCCCTCCCTCCCTCCCTCCCTCCCTCCCTTCCCTCCCTCCCTCCCCCTCCCTCTCTTCCTTCCCAACCAATATAATTGTTTGGTAGAATTTTGTCCTGAAAGACACAAACACTAAGCAGACTCCAATTAGTTCTGCTGTCTGCGGCTTCAGCATAATTTATTTTCTGGATTTTGTCAAAGAATTCCCAAAGAAATATTTTAAAACCTTATTTGACACCACAAAAAGAGTATTGTTTCAGTACCCTGCATGTAATGTCTAGGCTTAGCTTCAAAAACTTTGCTTCTTTCTTAGTCTACTTTGAAATACTGTCTCTAAAGTAATGACAAATTCGGCAGCAGAGGTTGTCATGAGGTAGTGGAATTGAATCTGAGGTGAGTTCCTACTGGTTTGGCCTGGTTCTATAGAATTGTTAGCAACTGGGTGGCCTGGGTCATTAGAACCGGCAGCAACCAAGCCCTGCCATGCCCCCAAGCCTGTTCTCTCAGTGGCGCCATAGGCACCACCATCTTGTTTTTTTCTTCTGCTCATACATAGAAGCTTTTTTAAAAATATAACTCATGAGTACAGTGTTCCCTCGATTTTCGCGGGGGATGCGTTCCGAGACCGCCTGCGAAAGTTGAATTTCCGCGAAGTAGAGATGCGGAAGTAAATACACAATTTTTGGCTATGGACAGTATCACAAGCCTTCCCTTAACAATTTAAACCCCTAAATTACCATTTCCCATTCCCTTAATGTTCTGTCTGGGTGCCCCCAGACCTCAACACCAACTGGAAAAAACAGCCAGACATGCTGGTAAAAGCAAAAGTACTTTATAGCTTGAAAAAGAAACACAGAGAAAAACCTGTTCTTCCCCACAGGCAGGTTATGAGACTTTACAGCAGAGTCCTGATGTCCAGACAATACAGCAGCCTTCTTGCTGGCACACCCACCACTGGAGAGAATAAGACCCCCCACCTTTTTCCCCCAAGGTTTCAGTATTCAAAGTCACAAGACGCCAAAAAGCACAGCCAGGTCCCAGGACTCCCAAAGATAATACTCCACAAGCCAGGAAGGGTGGGTCTGCCTTTTAGCCTTTCCAGAGAGCACCACACCCAAACCCAGCTGTTGCCTCTTTAGTGCTGAAAGTACCTAGCTAATTGGTCCCTTCTTTGTGTTGCTCTTCTCTGTCGCAGATCGATTATTGCTTGTGCATTTTCCTCTACGGAATCCAGGCTGCTTGCTGGGGAGAGCTCCCTCTTGGGGGCCTCTGGCTGTTCCCCCTCTTCCTCAGCCTGAGATTCCTCCTCCTCGTCTGCCTGCACCTCCTGTTCCTCATCCTCCCCCTCTGAGCAGGAAACCGACAGAAGATCAGCCGTTCCCTGAGGGGCCTCGGACGGAATCACAACACTTAACAACCATTTATTCACCATTATTACTGGTACTCACCATTGAATAAGACACTTAGTGATCCTGATATTTATAAACATAATTATTTATTAACAATAATTTTTTTTTTGTTATTTATTTGCAAAAATTATTAGTTTAGTGATGACATATGACGTCATCGGGTGGGAAAAACCATGGTATAGGAAAAAAACCGCGAAGTATTTTTTAATTAATATTTTTTGAAAAACCGTGGTATAGGCTATTCATGAACTTAGAACCCGCGAAAATTGAGGGAACACTGTATGTGTGTGCGCAAACCATGTGTGCCTGCACGGCACATCCCTGAGCGAACCGGCAGTAGGAGAATTCAGAACACACCCTGAATTGAAACAAATACTAATTAAAGATTCAGAATTGAGGAGACAGTTTGTGAAAATTGATATTTTCTTGCAAAGGAATATCCACCACATTCAGTTATATGAAAATTCTTGGTTGATTAGGTAAATGCTGTATATGTTGCATGTAAAAGTAATAGAATACAGTAATTATACCTGTGCTATTCCTTATTGTGAAATAGAGAAAGGGAGGAAGGAAGAGAGAGAAAAAAAAGAGAAGGAAGAGAGAGAAAAAGAGAGCGAGAGGGAGGGAAGGAGGGACAAGGAGGAAAGAAGAGAGAGAAAAAGGGAGAAAAAAGAGAGAGAAGGGATGAAGGGAGTAAGAAAGGGGGAGGGAGAGAGAGAGAGAGGGAGAGAAAGAATTTTTTTTGCAATTTTTTTTGCTAAACTTTTTTTAGCCCCCCCCCCCCCCAATGGTGTCCCTCTTTTCCAATCTTAAAATCTGGTCACTTGACCCAGTGGCCCATTTCTCTCTCTCCCCGGGCTCTAGAGGCTTCCCTGGAACCCTCCCCCATTCTCCAGGAGACCCTCTGTAAGCTAAAAATGTCCTCCCATAACCTGTGGGTGAGCCAAAAATCAACTGGCCGGCATGCATATGTACATTGGAGCTGAGCTAGGGCAATGGCTTGTGTGCCAGCAGATATGGCTCTATGTGCCATCTGTGGCACCCGTGCCATAGGTTCGCCATCACTGTACTAAGCTATTAGCACAAAATACAACGTACAATTATGTAAAAATGGTATAATGGTTCAACAATTGTTTTCTTAAGCCCATCACCAACTCTCCTGTCTGCCTGTTAGATCTTTTGTGGTCTCTTCCCTCCAACACAGCACTCTAACATTTCTGTGCATCTGGAGCAGACAAAATACATACACACCAAAATCACAACGTATTTCCACCCTCTGGGTCCTTCTGCTCTCTCTCCCCTCCCATTCCTCTTCCACTTACACATACTGTAGATCAGTACAGTGATACCTCGTCTTACAAACGCCTCGTCATACAAAGTTTTCGAGATACAAACCCAGAGTTTAAGATTTTTTTGCCTCTTCTTACAAACTATTTTCACCTTACAAACCCACCGCCACCACTGGGATGCCCTGCCTCCAGACTTCGGTTGCCAGCGAAGCACCCGTTTTTGCACTGCTGGGATTCCCCTGAGGCTCCCCTCCATGGGAAACTCCACCTCTGAACTTCTGTGTTTTTGTGATGCTGCAGGGGAATCCCAGTAGGGGAATCCCAGCAGTGCAAAAATTGGCACTTCGCTGGCAGTGGAGGTCCGGAGGTAGGGTTTCCCAGCGAGGAGACCCTCAGTGAAATCGCAGCATTGCAAAAACACAGTCCAGAGGTGGGGTTTTCCATGGAGGGGAGCCTCAGTGAAATCCCAGCAGAGCAAAAACGGGCGCTTCGACTGGCAAAAGGGGTGAATTTTGGGCTTGCACGCATTAATCGCTTTCCCATTGATTCCTATGGTAAACATTGTTTCGTCTTACAAACTTTTCACCTTAAGAACCTCGTCCCGGACCCAATTAAGTTTGTAAGACAAGGTATCACTGTATTTCCCAACCTTGGCCACTTGAAGATATTTGGACTTCAACTCCCAGAATTCCCCAGCCAGCAGATGCTGGCTGGGGAATTCTGGGAGTTGAAGTCCAAATATCCTCAAGTGGCCAAGGTTGGGAAACACTACTGTAGATTACCTTGAACCAAATTGGCTTTGCCTTATGGTAAGGCCAATTCTGAATGAGCCGAGAGGACAGGGAAAGCAGGAGAGATGCAGCTTTTCTTTAAGATGTGTAGCCATTTGTGCACGACTAATACTATCATCTCAACATTTCTCCCATACATCACAGATGTTCCTGTGCATGAAAGATAAGTCCTGGAGGCCCAGCTGTAAAGCTTTCTAAATACACAAGACAGGCTAAAAGAACCAGCGAAGGTCTGCCGTCTTTGGTGCTACCTGTGTGTGCACACTGAAATCTCGCTCGCGTGAGCGTTTTCATGAGATATTTCGCTTGCTGTACATTCGCAGAAGCCAAATCTCACACAGTGGCACGCATGCGTGTGTTGGGGCGTGCAGTTGAGACCACACTTGGAGTACTCTGTACAATTCTGGTCACCTCACTTTAAGAAGGATATAATGGAACTGGAAAAGGTGCAAAAAAAGCAACAAGAATGATCAAGGAAATGGAGCACCTCCCTTATGAAACCAGGTTGCAATGCCTTGGTCTCTTCAGCCTTGAAAGACAGTTTTTAAGGGGTGACTTGATTGAAGTGTATAAAATCATGCATGGGATAGAAAGGGTGGGTAGAGAAAAATTCTTTTCTCTATCACGCATACTAGGACGAGGGGGCACTCCCTAAAGCTCATAGGTAAGAAAGTGAGGACAAATCAAGGGAAATATTTCTTCACCCAGAGGGTCATTGGTTTATGGAATTCACTTCCAGAAGAGGTCGCGACAGCTGTCAGCCTGGATAGCTTCAAGGCAGGATTAGACAGATTCATGGATGCCAAGTGTATCGATGGTTATTGAAATGGATGTCTATGTGCCGCCTCTATGTTGGTTGAGACAGGAAGGATTCCCTTGAGTACCATTTGTTGGGGGTCAAGGGAAAGGGAGGGTTTTGCCTTCCCTTTCTGCTCAAGATCCCCATGGACAATTGGTGGGCCACTGTGTGACACAATGTTGGACTTGATGGGCTTTGGCCTGATTCAACATGGCTCTTCTTATGTTCTTATGTTCTTATCCTGAAAATGGCTAGCAGAACATAGTACCTTACTGTTCCAGTAGCAGGCCATCACTGAATACAACCTAGGCTAAACCGTATTCACTTGACATTTGCATGTAGCTTGAATGTTGTTATTATTATTATTATTATTATTATTATTATTATTATTATTATTATTATTATTATTATTATTATTATTTTGCAAGCTTATGGAAAACAATTTAATCTTAGGGCCAGAAATCAGTAAATCAAGATGTGAACATTATTTTCTCAATGTCCCATTTCCTTCCCCCTCTTTTTTTAGTGGCGTCCTTTTTTTCAGTATTAGTTCTTTCAAATATAGTGGTACCTCTACCTAAGAACGTCTCTACTTAAGAACTTTTCTAGATATGAACCGGGTTTCAAGATTTTTTTTGCCTCTTCTTAAGAACCATTTTCTACTTAAGAACCTGAGCCCAGGAAAAATTTCCCAGGAATTCAAGAGCGGCAGATGGCCTGGCCAGTTTCCTGCCATGCCCCCTTTAATCCTGGCCATCCCGCGCTTTTCTGGGATGCCAGAGGAGCCTTTCGGTGGCGCTTAAGGAGGCTTTTTATTTTGTTGCCTGTTCTGGCTTTCTCCTTTAGGCCAACAGATTTAATGGCCAACAGGTAAATACTGAGACATGTGGAAGAAGTATACCTTTGAATATAAAAGTAGGCCAAAAAAGAGGGTTTAGCTGCACATCACTCTGAGTGCTTTTTATTTTCAAGTCACAGTGGCAGTGGACTCTTCCATTCCCAGATGCCACCCCTGGTTTCAGAATCCGTAGACCTGGCAATTCTAAGTATTAGAGCAAAAGACTTAACACTATGATGACATCAACAAAGCAGTTCACTCAAACTAATCCTCAACAGAGATAGCAATGCTATTTTCCCCAGGAGTGTTCTTTTTGTTTTGCTTCTGTTTCTGTGACCCAAATCTAGTATACGACTCAGTATGAAAAAAAATGGAAAGGTAAAATAAACACAATAAAACCTATACAGAAATTGTATATACGGTAGGAAGTTAACGCAGGAAGCCCCATGAATCATCCCTGCACTTACTGCATGCTACGTACGCAACGACTGAACCATGTATGAATATAGCTGGAATTGTAATGCAAACTACAACAAACACATTGCTTCCTTTCTATGATAAAATACTGCATACAACATTCTGCTGTGAATCCCAAGAACATGTTAAAGAAAATAGAGAGGCATTGAGGATTCTCTTTGGGATTTTATACGCAGAATATTTCAAACAGAATTCCGATCAACATGCTTTGTTTTGCCATTCAATGCATCACATTTTTAAAAAATAAAAATAAATCATCTTCAAACAGAATTGTTTGTTCATTCTCTTCCTTTTATTTGTTTGGGAGCGGGGTAGGGGAGGAGGGGGATGTGAGACAGCAACAATAGAAGGGGCATCAAATAAAGAAAAGCTTCTCAGGAGATGCAGAAAGAAGTGAAGAACCTGAATTTGACTTACCTGCAGGAAGCCATGAATGAAGGAAAACGAATGCTGTGGTACATAGAAGCCAGAACAGAGTGGGGCCTAAAGCATAGACATGGAAGATAACAAAGCCATTTTGGGCTGTTTTCAAGAGAGGCAGGGTGCAGCGGGAAGATGCCACAGAGTCCTTATATGGCAAGAAGAAGACGGCGTGGAGCAGCATGCAAAGTAGGATGGATTAAGTGTGTGCAGATTAGAAACGAGCAGCTTACTTTTTTTTTCCCCCTTAAAAAATGTGCATCTATTTTCCTGCTGTCATCTTTCTAGGCAGGTTAGGCACTGAAAATTAAAATGACTCGGCTGCAAGGCCACTGTGCAGAAGAAGGAAACAATATTTTATAATACGGCGTTAAGCTTTTGGTATTGCATTGCTATTCTTTGTTGTGCCATTACATCAGTTGTGTCCTTTGCTCCACACACACTACCTATTGTCAGCCTTCTGGTATGCAATTAATCTTAGGGCTGCTCAAACTGATTTGTCTCAGTGGGAACAATGGATTCTTAAAAAAAAAAAAAGAATGCAGAAACCTCCCCCTCCCCACACACACAAAAGAAAAGACTTTTGAAAATGTCACGTAAAATAGCAGTAGCCCACTCTAGCTGACACACCAGGTCTAGTCCAGGTGTGTCTAACCTGCGTCCCAGGGTTTGCATTTGGTCTTGGACAGCTAGCAAAGCAGCCCAACAAGATTTTGTAAAAAATATTTTAAAATAAAAGAAATTTGTTATATGCAGCTACTGCCCGGATTGGGGGGGAACGCAGTGGGGTAGCGAAAATGAAGCTCCACCCCAGAACAACCAATTTGCACTGAAAGATGTTGAGAAACATTAGAGAAACATCTTTCAGCTGTGGCGAGGGGGCGTTTGCCCAGGTTCGCCTGGTGCACCAGTTGCAGCCCTATTTGGACCGGGAGTCACTCCTCACAGTCACTCATGCCCTCATCACCTCGAGGTTCGACTACTGTAATGCTCTCTACATGGGGCTACCTTTGAAAAGTGTTCGGAAACTTCAGATCATGCAGAATGCAGCTGCGAGAGCTATCATGGGCTTTCCCAAAAATGTCCCTGTAACACTAACACTCCGCAGTCTGCATTGGCTGCCGATCAGTTTCCGGTCACAATTCAAAGTGTTGGTCATCACCTATAAAGCCCTTCATGGCACCGGACCAGGGTATCTACGAGACTGCCTTCTGCCGCATGAATCCCAGCGACCGGTTAGGTCCCACAGAGTGGGCCTTCTCCGGGTCCCGTCAACAAGACAATGTCATTTGGCGGGGCCCAGGGGAAAAGCCTTCTCTGTGGCAGCCCCGGCCCTCTGGAACCAACTCCCCCTGGAGATTAGAATTGCCCCCACCCTCCTTGCCTTTCGTAAGCTCCTTAAAACCCACCTCTGCCGTCAGGCATGGGGGAACTGAGATATTCTTTCCCCCTAGGCCTTTACAATTTATGCATGTTATCTTTGTTTGTATGGATGTTTGGTTTTTACAATAAGGTTTTTTAGTTGTTTTAATATTGGATTTATATGATGGTTTTTTATTATTGTTGTTAGCCACCCCGAGTCTACGGAGAGGGGCGGCATACAAATCCAATAAATAAATAAATAAATAAATGAATGAATGAATGAATAAATAAATAAATGTAGGGTGTTCTGCATAAGGTATCCTTCTGCACCGACTACAGGGGTTGGGAGTGGGAGGCACTGTTCTTCAGTGGTTCTCCTCATACCTCTCTGGTCGGTCGCAGTCTGCATTGGCTGCCGATCAGTTTCCGGTCACAATTCAAAGTGTTGGTCATCACCTATAAAGCCCTTCATGGCACTGGACCAGATTACCTCAGGGACCGCCTTCTGCTGCATGAATCCCAGCGACCAGTTAGGTCCCACAGAGTGGATCTTCTCCGGGTCCCGTCAACTAAGCAATGTCGCCTGGCGGGACTCAGGGGAAGAGCCTTCTCTGTGGTGGCCCCAGCCCTCTGGAACCAACTTCCCCCAGAGATTAGAACTGCCCCCACCCTCCTTGCCTTTCGTAAACAACTTAAAACCCACCTCTTCCACCAGGCATAGGGGAATTGAGATCCTCTTTCCCCCTAGGCCTTTACAATTCTATGCATGGTATGTATGTATGTATGTATGTTTGGTTTTTATATTAATTGATTTTTAATCATCAATACCAAAATACTATTGTACACTGTTTTATTGTCGCTGTTAGCCGCCCCGAGTCTCTGGAGAGGGGCGGCATACAAATCCAATCAATCAATCAATCAATCAATCAATCAATCAATCAATCAATCAATAAATAAATAAATAAATAAATAAATAAATAAATAAATTAAATAAATAAATAAATAAATAAATAAATAAATAAATAAATAAATAAATAAATAAATAAATAAATAAATAAATAAATAAATAAATAAATCAATCAATCAATCAATGAATGAATGAATGAATGAATGAATGAATGAATGAATGAATGAATGAATGAATGAATGAATGAATGAATAAATAAATAAATAAATAAATAAATAAATAAGCCACGCCCACAGTGTGGTAGTAAAAATTTTGGTAGCCCTTCACTGGATACACTGTACACATTAACTACGGTATTTTTGGAGTATAAGACACACCTTTTTACCCCCCCCCCCCAAAAATGGGTGAAAACATAAGTGCATCTTATACACCAAATGTAGCCCCACTCAGCCACCCCCACCCTTTGGTCTCTGCCTCCCAGCAATTTACCTCCTTGCAGCAAACAGTGTAGAGCCTGATTAGCACAAGCAACTGATTACACTGGAGAACAGCAATTTCTTTGTCTTAAATCTGTGACTTGTTTTCAACTAACTATTGGCCTCTGGATCCAAAAATAACCACAGTTTTTGTCTATCATGTCAACTTTTTAAGCTACAGGATACCCTCAAAAGTCATACAAATTGCGCATATAAAGGAAAGGAAAGTAAAAACTTACCAAATACAGTATACTGTTTACAGAGAATAATTTTATTCATACAAAGGCTGTAATAGTGACTGCAAGTTAAATTGTGTTCATACAAATAGTTGTTTTTTAATTGAATGGTAATTATACATATTACGATAATTTTTTTCACTTATAGCTTTTTCTGGAGTTTTTAATCTATGGATGTTCTCGCTTGATGCTCCAACAATAGTCAGCCATCAATATGTACATCTCATCTACTTTGATACCAAGATTTGACCTTCAAATCTTGGTGGAATCGCTCACCCTGCTCATCACTGACTGCACCAAGATTTCCCGGGAAGTTAGCAAAACGGCTATGTAAAAAATGTAATTTGATGGTCATGTTGCCTGATTAACTATATTATATATATTAGGTGTAGAGAAAAAACTTGACATGATAGAAGAAAATTAATTATAGTTTTGAAACCAGCATGCCTAATTAACTATAAAAATGCTCAAAAATCAAACTCAATAGAAATTGTGTTTCAAATTGTTCCCTAGTGTTATCAGCCTCCCAACCAGAAGCTGATTGATTGAAGCTGCAGGCAAGCCCATGTGCTAAAATGAACATGAAACTAAAGCTGCAAGGAGGCAAATTGCTGGCAGGGAGAGGCAAAGACAGATTTTTATTTTCTTGCTCTAATCAGACTCTGCTGAAAGTGGCTGTTTGTTGTTTGCTGCAAGGAGGTAAGTCAATAACTATAAATGCCATAGAATATTCAAATTATTAGACTTATTTTTAAAGACTGCTTTATTATTGTTCTAGACAACTTAACATAATGAAGAAGCTTTTTAAAATAAATGCTTGATCTGAAGAGGCCCAGTGCTATTATATCTTCTTTTAAATAATAGAGAATAACTATACTTCCAGAGAGCCACATTAACTTGTAAGGGAACACCAATCAACATTTATAATCATAATCAAAAGTCAGTAATAAATTGCAATAATAATGCTGCAAGATTAGAAAGATCCCTACCACCATATCATGAATAATAAATAATGCAAATTGACTAGTTCTCATATCTTATGAAAACAGCTGTAAGTCAGAATGAAGCTGGCACCAGGAAAGCCATATTCCAATCCAGACCAGTATGCATCATTGCAAACTTGGCAACCTAGAGGTAAGTTGTTGGAGCCTGAAATTGAAATTCAACAGCCTGAAGCTATTATAATGTTGTCCAACACAAGAAAAGCTCAAGGCTCTTGCCAACTGTTGGGGTGGCAACATCTCAAGTTACATTGGTAGTGAAAGATATTGCCTTCAACTCAGAATTTTGCTGTGCCGTTCAGATATCAACTTCTAATGTTACCCTATTATGAGTTGCTTAAATCGGATCACTTTATGATACTTCAGGGCACCCCCTAAATCCTGGAGTGGAATTAAGAAGCATATCGTATCCAAGACTTCCCCTATCCAGAGTCCTTCTCCAGGACTATGAATATTTTTATTTATTTATTTATTTATTTATTTATTTTGTCCAATACACAATAATACACAATGAAGGTTATAGAGAGGATATAGTAGAGAAGAAATACGAGATATAGGAGAGACTATAGGACAGGGGATGGAAGGCACACTAATGCACTTATGTACGCCCCTTACTGATCTCTTAGGAATCTGGAGAGGTCACCCGTGGATAGTCTAAGGGTAAAATGTTGGGGGTTAGGGGATGATATTACGGAGTCTGGTAATGAGTTCCACGCTTCAACAACCCGATTACTAAAGTCATATTTTTTACAGTCAAGTTTGGAGCGGTTAATGTTAAGCTTGAATCTGTTGTGTGCTCTTGTGTTGTTGTGGTTGAAGCTGAAGTAGTCTTTGACAGGCAGGACATTGCAACATATGATCTTGTGGGCAATACTTAGATAATGTTTAAGGCGTCGTAGTTCTAAACTTTCAAGACCCAGGATTGTAAGTCTAGTTTCGTAGGGTATTCTGTTTCGAGTGGAGGAATGAAGGGCTCTTCTTGTGATGTATCTTTGAACATTTTCAAGGGTGTTAATGTCTGAGATGCGATATGGGTTCCAAACAGATGAGCTGTATTCGAGGATGGGTCTGGCGAAAGTTTTGTAAACTCTGGTAAGCAGTGTGAGATTTCCAGAGCAGAAGCTACGTAGGATTAGATTAACAACTCTTGAGGCCTTCTTAGCGATGTTGTTGCAGTGGGCTTTGGCACTTAGATCTTTAGTTATTAGTATCCTGACGTCCTTGACCAAGTGGGGATTATCTGTGATAATTTGTTTATTAAGTTTGTATTTGAAGTTCTGATTCTTTTTGCCGATGTGTAGGTTATATGGGAGCTGAACCTCAACATGCTGGGAAGATAGCAAGTGGAGGGGTTAAAGATATTTGGCCGATACAAACTGTTGGGCTGCCAGTTTAAATGATAGAATGTAGTAGAAGTTATTTCAGATGAACATAATCTATTGTATTTATCAGAAGAGTTTAAAATGATCCCCACAAAGAGAACAATAGATAAAAACAATAAGATAATTTTTGTCATTTTTTTCCCTGTGAACACTGGCACACATTAAATTCTGTGGCCGTCTCTCAAACATGCACACATACATAACACATATGACAATTAATGTTGTACCTCATGATTCTTGACAAATATATATTTTCTTTTATGTACACTGAAAGCATATGCACCAACATCAAATTCCTTCTGTTTCCAATCACCCTTGGCCAATAACGAATTCTGTTCTGTTCTATTCTATATATTGATATGCTATATAGCAATAGCAATTAGACTTATATACCACTTTATAGTGCTTTAACAACCTTCTCTAAGCGGTTTATAGAATCAGCATATTGCCCCCAACAATCTGGGTCCTCATTTTTCCAGGGAACTAGTCTACTCCCCGGTTAGGAATAGCATTTAGACTTATATACCACTTCATGGTGCTTTTACAGCCCTCTCAAAGTGGTTTACAGAATCAGCATATTACTTCCAACAATCTGGGTCCTCCTTTGACCCACCTCAGAAGGATGGAAGGCTGAGTCAACCTTGAACTCGTGGTGAGATTTGGACTGCTGAATTACAGCTAGCAGTTAGCTGACGTAGCCTGCAGTGCTGCACTCCAACCATTGTGCCACCCTGGCTCTTATATCTATACACTAACATATAAAGACATAAATATTAAAACTGAGAGTTCACAAGGTTGATGCTGTGTGGAACAAAACTGTGACCAAATGTAGATGTTCTGCTTCTGATACCACAAAGCTTTCCCCCAGAAGGTAACAAGGAAAACAGGTTGTGAAGGGCATATGTAGCATCCCAGACAATTCTGTGGACCCTGCTCAAGCAGTGCTTACGTGCTATGTCCTGAACAGAAGGAAGTGAACTACCAATAATCTTTTCTGTCATCCTCATCACTCCCTGCACCGCCTTCTTCTCTGAAGCAGTAATGTTTCCAAGCCAGATATAATGCAATATGACAGAATATTCTCGATTGTCCCTCCACATCGGCAAAAAGAATCCAAACCGCACATACGAACTGAATAAACAATCTCTCACTGCCAACCCACACTCAGTAAAAAACCTTGGAATACTAATATTGAATGACCTAAGTGCTAAAGCCCACTGCAACAATATCGCAAAAAAAGCTTCTAGAGTTGTTAACCTGATCCTACGCAGCTTCTGCTCAGGCAATCTCACACTACTCACAAGAGCCTACAAAACTTTTGCCAGACCCATCCCAGACTACTGCTCATCTGTCTGGAACCCATACCACATCTCAGACATCAACACCCTTGAAAATGTCCAAAGATATTTCACCAGAAGAGCCCTTCACTCCTCCACTCGAAACAGAATATCCTATGAAAATAGACTAACAATCCTGGGCCTAGAAAGCCTAGAACTATGGCGCCTAAAACACGATTTGAGTATTGCCCACAAGATCATATGCTGCAACATCCTACCCGTCAATGACTACTTCAGCTTCAACCGCAATAACACAAGAGCACGCAACAGATTCAAACTTAATACGAACCGCTCCAAACTTGACTGTAAAAAATATGATTTCAACAATCGAGTTATCGAAGCGTGGAACTCATTTACTGGACTCAATTGTGTCAACCCCTAACCCCCAACATTTCTCCCTTAGACTCTCCACGATTGACTTCTTCAGGTTCCTAAGAGGCCAGTAAGGGGCGTACATCAGTGCACTGGTGTGCCTTTCGTCCCCTGTCCAATTTTCTTTCCTTTCTCTCACTTATCATATATATTTTCTTTCTTTCATATATCCTCTCCTCTAAGTTCACTTTACCCTTATAGATATTACTACATGTCTATTTTTCTTCCTATGTATTTGTGTATTGGACAAATGAATTAAATAAATAAATAAATAAGTGAATGAATGAATGAATGAATGAATAAATAAATAAAAACAAATTCCTTGTGTGTCCAATCACATTTGGCCAATAAAGAATTCTATTTTATTCTATTCTATTCTATTCTATCCTATTCTTTAGAAAGTAAAATGGAAAGAGAGGAAAGTTGTACTTGCCTCATGCGACACAGAAAATGCAGGTGACACAGAAAATCCTATTAATATATGCAAACCAGGCAATGACTGCTTGTGAAAGTGAAAAGCCAGTTCTAGTTAAACCATTCCTGCATACCTCTTCCTCTGCAACATACATGTCTGTATACCTAACATGTGGGTAGAAATGCCTGCCAGAAGCCATCCTCTCAAAAATGGTATGACATGGTATGTAACTAGATTAATCACTATGGTATCATCAACTTCTTTTCATAGGCTATATATTTAGTCCCAATATGGCAGTCAGTGAATGACAAACAGACGAATGTAGCATTGGGAGCAATCAAAGAGAATTATAAGACAAGGGGGATTCTTCAAACTGCCAACTAAGATAATGGAATAGGAGATTAAGAACACCCTTCTTCTGGATGTAGAAGTAAATAGTGAAGTAGCAAAGTTTGTTGATGACACTAAATTGTTCTGGGTAGTGAAAAGTGAAACTGATTGTCGGGAGCTCCAGAAGGATCTCTCGAAATTGAGTGAGTGAGCAACGAAGTGGCAAATGCATCTTAATCTAAACAAGTGCAAAATTATGCATATTGGGGCAAAGAACCCAATTATACCTACCAACTGATGGGGACCAAGTTTTCTGAGACAACCCAAGAAAGGGATCTTGAGGTTTTGGCGGACAGCTCAATGAAGATGTCAACCCAGTGCGCAGCAGCAGTAAAAAAAAAAGCAAATTCCATGCTTGGCATAATTAGGAAGAGAATCGAAAATAAGTCAGTAAGTATTGTATTGCCTCTGCACAAATTGATGGTGAGACCACACTTGGAGTACTGTGTACAGTTCTGGTCACCTCACCTCAAGAAGGATATAATGGAAGTGGAAAAGGTGAAAAAAAAGGCAACAAGTATGATCAAGGAAATGGAGCACCTCCCTTATGAAACCAGGTTGCAACGCCTTGGTCTTTTCAGCCTTGAAAGATGGTGTTTAAGGGGTGACTTGATCGAAGTGTATAAAATCATGCATGGGATAGAAAAGGTGGATAGAGAAAAATTCTTTTCTCTATCACACAATACTAGGACGAGGGGGCACTCCCTAAAGCTCATAGGTAAGAAAGCGAGGAAAAATAAGGGGAAATATTTCTTCACCCAGAGGGTCGTTGGTTTATGGAATTCACTTCCAGAAGAGGTCATGACAGCTGTCAGCCTTGATAGCTTCAAGGCAGGATTAGACAGATTCATGGGTGCCAAGTGTATTTGGTGGTTATTGAAATGGATGTCCATGTGCCACCTCTATGCTGGTTGAGACAGGCAGGATTCCCTTGTCCTCAGAGAGGGGTGGCATACAAATAACTATTATTATTATTATTAATATTATTATTATTATTATTATTATTATTATTATTATTATTATTATTATTATTATTATGTCAATACAACACAATAAACAAGATCACTATGCTGGATTTTGTATTTCATCACCAGTCGGGCGCTTCCCAAGCACCTAGGACTGCGTGATGTCGCGGCTAATTATGTTTGCCGATCCCAGTAAAGTGGCCTTTTGCAATTGACAGATGGAGATTTTGTCAATTCCGATGGTTTTCAAATGTCTGCTGAGATCTTTTGGCACTGCGCCCAGCGTGCCAAGTACCACTGGGACCACTTTCACTGGCTTATGCCAGAGTCGTTGCAGCTCGATTTTTAGATCTTCGTATTTCACTAATTTCTCTAGCTGCTTCTCCTCAATTCTGCTATGCCCCAGGATTGCGATGTCAATGATCCATACTTTCTTTTTCTCCACAATCAGGATGTCTGGTGTGTTATGCTTCAGAATTCGGTCAGTCTGAAGTCAGAAGTCCCACAGTAGTTTTGTTTGCTCATTTTTGACCACTTTTTCGGGCTTATGATCCCACCAGTTCTTTGCCACTGGTAAATGATAGTTCCGGCACAAGTTCCAGTGGATCATCTATGCCACAGCATCATATCTATGCTTGTAGTCAGTCTGTGCGATCTTTTTGCAGCAGCTGAGTATGTGATAGATTGTTTAATCTGTTTCTTTACAGAGTCTGCACTTTGGATCGCCTGTTGATTTTTCAATTCTGGCTTTGACGGCATTTTTTCTAATGGCCTGTTCTTGTGCCGCCAGTATCAGTCCTTCTGTCTCCCTTTTGAGTGTTCCACTTTTAAGCCATGACCAGGTCTTTTCTTTATCCACTTTGCCTTCAATCTTCTCCAAGAACTGGCCATGCAATGCTTTGTTCTGCCAACTGTCCATACAACATTGAGTTACAGTTTTTCTGTACTGGTCCTTAGTTTGCTTCGCCTTGAGAAGCTTCCTATTGTTGACCTCCATCAAAGCTGACTCTTTGCTTTCCTTTGCATAATCAGCTAATGCATGCTTCTCTTCTTCCACTGTCTGTTTCACTTGTAAAAGTCCTCTGCTGCCTATTTTCCTTGGTAAATACAGCCTGTCAACGTCACTGCGGGGGTATAGTGCATGATGGATCGTCATTAATTTTCTGGTTTTCCTGTCCAAGTTGTCCAGCTCTGCTTGAGTGAAGTTCACTATGCCAGCTGTGTATCTAATGACAGGTATGGCCCAAGTATTTATAGCCTTGATAGTGTTGCCAACATTCAGTTTGCTCTTCAAAAATTTTCTGGTCCTCTGGATGTACTCTTTGCTGATCACAGTTTTCACATGGCCATGCATGATATTATCCAGCTGCAAGATGCCCAAGTATCTGTAGGCTTCTGGCTGGTGGCACTTGATGGTTTGACCATTTGGCATTTCAATGCCCTCACTTTCAGTGATTTCCCCCTTTTTCACTGCCACTGTGGCACACTTTTCCAGGCCAAACTCCATGCTGATGTCATTGCTGAAGATTCTCACAGTGTTGGTTAGTGACTGTACCTCAAGTTTCTGATTTTCCGTACAACTTCAGGTCATCCATATACAGCAGGTGTGAAATTTTTGGTGAATTCCTAGCAGTTTGGTAGCCTAGGTTTGTTTTCTGTAGGATGAGTGACAGCAGGATTGTAGCGATGATGAATAGCAATGGGGACAAAGAGTCCCCCTGGAAGATGCCCCTTCTGATTATTGTTATTGTTATTTGTTGGGGGTCAAAGGAATGGGAGGGTTTTGCCTTCTCTTTCTGCTCAAGATCCCGATGTACAATTGGTGGGCCACTGTGTGACACAGAATGCTGGACTTGATGGGCTTTGGCCTGATTCAGCATGGCTCTTCTTATGTTGTTATGAGTAAGAAATAGTTTGCTATTTAGTGAGGCATGACGTGGAGGGAAGACATGCAAGAAGCTTCTTCAGTTCTGACTGGACGATGAAGAATGGAAGAAATCCCTCCATTCCCCATCGTCCAGTCACAGAAGCATCTTGGATGAGAAGCGAAACATCTTCAAAGAAAAAATAAGAAAGTCCAGTTGCCTCCTGAAAAAAGCATCTGGCTGCCGATCGATTTCCGGTCACAATTCAAAGTGTTGGTAATGACCTTTAAAGCCCTACATGGCATTGGGCCAGAATACATCCGGAACTGCCTGCTACCGCACGAATCCCAGCGGCCGATAAGGTCCCACAGAGTTGGCTTTCTCCGGGTCCCGTCGACCAAACAATGTCGTTTGGCGGGGCCCAGGGGAAGAGCCTTCTCTGTGGCGGCCCCGGCCCTCTGGAACCAACTCCCCCCAGAGATTAGAATGGCCCCCACCCTCCTTGTCTTTCGCAAATTACTTAAGACCCACCTTTGTCGCCAGGCATGAGGGAGTTAAGTTAACCTTTCCCCCTAGGCTATTACAAGTTATGCATGGTATGTTTGTGTGTGTATGTTTGGTTTTTTATAATAAGGGTTTTTTAGTTGTTTTTATTAATTGGATTGTTCATGTTGTTTTAGCACTGTTGTTAGCCGCCCCGAGTCTGTGGAGAGGGGCGGCATACACATCCAATAAATAATAATAATAAATAATAATAATCTATGGGACAACCATGGATGACTGAGAATCTCCATAGACTTCGGGGTGGTAGTGGTGATGTAAATCATTCATGAAGGCAACATCAAAACTTGGAATTGTAGACACAGATATAACAGATTGAAATAAATCCCCATCTAAATCTTTTGAATAAGAGTTTGTTCCTTGATTGTTTTTTAAAAAAATTATACTTCCAACCTTCAAAATACTTTGGCAGAGAAAAGATAAATAGTATATGCACTAAGTGCCTTTCTCATTGCAGGTGTTTTGTTCTGTAAAAATAAATAGATGTGGACTTAGTTTAACCCGTAGGGGATGTGTTCTGGTCACAATTTTATTGAGTGGCCATCTGTTTCATACAAAAAATAATTCAGCCCTGTGATGAAGCAGGGTTTATTACACTATTGCTGTTGATTGGAAATTTGGAAGTAATGACTTTGTGGTCAATTAAGCTTCACACCATTGTCGAGTTATTGTGTGGAAAGATATCTACACTCACAGCTGGCAACATGGAATATTGCCAAGGGCCACCTACTCTCTCTGGATAATTGATTCTACTTTATTAACTATTCTGTTAGGAAATTAGGTTCTTTTTAAAAAATTAAAACAGAATCTGTTTTTTCCCCTGTAGTTTATATCCATTTTTGTGGAATGAAAGAGAACATCTTTGACCTTCTACTACGAAACAACCTTTCAGATATTTGAAAACTACAACTATATTCCCTCTCAGTTTTCTTTTGTCAAGGCTAGATGACTTCTTCTTCTTGTGCCATATCCATCATTGGACATTGGCGATCATATTGGTGAACCTAGTTTTATCCATAGCCACACAAAAAAGTACTGATGAGTTTTGTCCAAATCAGTCACTTAGATTTTGACGAAGGGATGAAATTCAGCAGTTATGACAGGTTCTGGAGAATTGGTAGCAAAAAGTTTGAGTAGATCAGAGAACCAGCAAATCCCACCTCTGGCTGGCCCCAGATTGGAGTGGGGATGGAGATTTTGCAATATCCTTCCCCCTAGAATGGGGTGGGAATGGAGATTTTGCAGTATCCTTCCCCTGGAGTAGGATGGGAATAAAGATTTTGTAATATACTTTCCCTGCCATGCCTACCAAGTCATGCCCACAGAACCAGTAGGGAAAAATTGAATTTCACCCCTGTTTTGAAGCCCTGCCTGGACCTCATTTGCCTTCAATCTTTCCCTGGAGGATTAAAAGTGAAGTATGCCATATTTTTCCAGGTGTCCCATCACATATCCAAAATATTCTAAATTTCATTTTTTAAAGGTTTTGATGATTTTCCTTGGCTTTCCCATTGTTTTACCTCCTCATTTCTGATTTAACCCTGCTGTTCAGTTCGAAAAAACTCCCTAATCTTATGTTCCCGGGTCTATTTGATCCGGACTGCAAATTGATCATTTTAGGTAATTATATTTGGTGTTTTTGAAAGCTTTTTTCACCTGGAAACAAGTTTGAACATTTCTGCACACAATGGAATGAAAATTGAACTGAAAAAATCAATCCTTATTGGTTTATTTTGCACATAAATGTGCTTCCCCCCCCGTTTTTGTGATTTTCTTTTAGGTTTATTGGTAATTTTGCCTACAAAATGCATTCTATTTTACTAAAGTTGGTGTGGGATTGGTAGCTTGAACATTTCTGAACATAATGATATGAAAATTGAACTGAAAAAAATTATCCTTATTGGTTTATTTTGCTCATAAATGGGCCCCCATGCTTATACTCAAATAGGCTTATACTCGAGTAGGCTTATACTCCAGTATAAGACAATATGGTCTTATATTCAAAAATAAACCAATAAGAATCATTTTTTTCAGTTAATTTCTATTTTTCTTATGTTTAGGATTGTTCAGTTTAGTATATCAAAACTTTTGGGGGAATATTCCTTAGAGATTTGTAGCCTAAAAAAATATAAATTGACAAAAAATTCAGAAAGCATGGGGGGGAGGGGCTTTTTGATCAAAATAAAAATATAAGCCTCAATTTTTCAGTTCAATTTTCATATCATTATGTTCATAAATGTTCAAACTAGTTTTCCAGTGGAAAAAGTTTTCAAAAAGACCAAATTCAAGTACCTAAAAAAAATCATTTTGGTCCGGGTCTATATGACCCGAAACAGAGTCAACGTGATTTTTTTTTTTGCCCAGAAAATTTTTTCCCCCACCCTCACAAATATTTTTATGATGATCAGCCATGTTAAAATGAGTAAATGAATGCATAAGATATTAAAAATATTTCGGATTTGAAGCCTGCGTAAATATAAAGTGAAAATGTTTGCAAGCAGCCGGGGGGGGGGGGGAGGCTTATTTATGATTGTAAACAACCAATAAGAAATATTTCTTTCAGTTCATTTATATTTTTCTTATATTCAGAAATGTTCAAACTACCAATCCCACACCAACTTTAGTAAAATTGAACACATTTTGCAAGCAAAACTATCCATAAATTGAAAAATATTTCACAAAAATGGGGGGGGGGCATGCATTCTATCAGCAAAATAAACCAATAAGAATTAGAAACATAGAAACATAGAAGTCTGACGGCAGAAAAAGACCTCATGGTCTATCTAGTCTACCCTTATACTATTTTCTGTATTTTATCTTAGGATGGATATATGTTTATCCCAGGCATGTTTAAATTCAGTTACTGTGGATTTATCTACCACATCTGCTGGAAGTTTGTTCCAAGGATCTACTACTCTTTCAGTAAAATAATATTTTCTCATGTTGCTTTTGATCTTTCCCCCAACTAACTTCAGATTGTGTCCCCTTGTTCTTGTGTTCACTTTCCTAATTACTTTTTTCATTTCAATTTTCATATCATTGTGTGCAGATATGTTCAGACTACTTTCCAAGTGAAAAAAGTATTCAAATTGACCAAACATAAGCACTTCAAATGAAGAGTTTTCGGTCCGGGTCAGGGTGACCCGGAAACAGAAGAAGTGTGACTTTTTGTTTTTCAGCAAGAAAGAAACCCCCCACCCCCCAAAAAAATTCTCATAGAGAGAACCCCTGAAATGATGAAAAGTCATGAAATTTCAAGTTTCAGATATGCAGGGAAAAATTTTTACAGGGACTCAAACTTGGCTTCGGGTCACATACGACCCGAACAGAACAGCAAGGTTAACCAACCCATCTTATATGTAACAGCCATCTGTAAATCCATGTTTCAAATGCTTCTAATCTCTTCAAGTGGCTTTCTATCAGAGACCAACTCTCTACTCCGTAGAGCAGGATAGAAAAGCTGTAGCATCTGACAAGGCTACATGACATCCAATAGTTTCAATCCTCTTTATAGTTTCTAATGCCCTGGTCATCTTTAAATGCTCTTCTTCGTATCTTTCTCAGAAAGACTATTGGGAAATAATATTGATGCCTAGTTGATAGAAATTATGTTGATGTAACCAACAGCTGCATTTACCTTTTCTGCAACCACATCCTACAGCTTGCAATCAATATGGATTATTGCCCAAGGCTGCATCAACAGAGGCCTAGCATCAAAATCACGACAAGTGATAGTTCCACTCTATACTGCGCTAATAAGACCACACTTGGAATATTGTGTCTGGTTTTGGGTACCACACTACCAAAAAGATGCTGAGGCTCTAGAAAGGAGAGGAGCAAAGCTGATAAGGTAACTGGAGGCTAAACTATATCCGGAACAGCTAAGAGAACTAGGTATGTTTAACCAAACAAAGAGAAGTCTTAGTAGAGATAAGGGCAGCCATCTTCCAACACTTGAAGGACCATCATAGAGAAAAGTGTGTTGATTTACCAGAGGATAGGATAATAAGCAATGGGTGGAAGCTTGTCAGAGGAACAACCAACCTGAAACTAAGGATTTATTTATTCACAGTAAGAACAATTATTTAATGGAAACCCTTGCCTCCTGGAGTCATGTGTGCTCCATCATTGATGGATTTTAATATTTGTCCAGGATGCATATGTTCTGCCAGGCTCTCTGGTAGGAGCCTCCCGAAAATTCAAGGGTACAAATTTCAGACACACACACGTTTGAAAATTCAAAACAATGTTCTTTATCCCAAAAGTCAAAATAAACTAAGCACTCTTTTGTATTGCAAAGGACACTCATCTTAAAACAACTGGTTAGTCTGTACAATTAACCTTAAGCAGTCATTAAGTACTTAGCTAGCAGCTGTGAAGAAACTTCACACACCTTCTTCTTCCAACAAAGTGACACACACACACACACACACACGTTGCTCTGCTTTGTTTTCAAAGGCGTGAAAAATCAACAAGCAAAGTCCAGCAACCAGCAACCCAGGATTCCTGACGAACTGCGATTAGATACTCTTCCACAACAGCCAAACCCACATGCTGCTATTTACAGCAGCAGCCCTAATTACTGGAGCCCCACCCAACCACAGGTGGCCTCATTTTCTCTTGTAATAATCCTTTAGTTGTTGTCTCCTATGCATCACTCTACGCATGCGTGGATGTGTCATTAATTCTTGTTCAGAATCCAAAGATGATACAGATGATTGATCTCCTCTTGGGCTGTCTGCCAAACTCCCCTCTTCCCTGTCACTCATGCTGCCTTGGTCAGAGGAGGCTTCATCAGCAGATTCCATTGGGAGCAAAACAGGCCTGCGGCATGTGGATGTTTCCCCCACATCCACCTGCACATTCCTTGGGGCAGGATCTGGGCCAGAGCTAACCACAACAGCATAGGGACTCCTGTCTTGGGAATGGGGTTAGACTAGAAAACCACTAATGTCCCTCAGAACCTTACCATTCTATTTGTATCTCTACCACTGCGAAGCATCTCCTGCTTGTAGCTGAAGGAAGTTCATATAGAAGCTATATGAACTAACACACTACCCGATTCTGTGGTTTCTTCCCCAAACCCCCAAAACTTAATCTTAGACGCTACAGCTGATCTCACCACATTTCTAAGAGGTCTGTAAGGAGCGTACATCATTGTGCCTACCATCGACAAATATATAAAATAAAGCGATCTTACAAATCTGTGCTCAAAATAGGAACAGTGGAATTCATCTTTTACTTTAAGAGACCATGCAGTAATTTACAGATTTGGTTTTATTTCCTTAGTTGTGTTTGGTCTTGAGAGTAGGGATAAAAATCCCATTGGCCAAGTTGGTAATGTCAAGATGCAATGAACATAGATGTGGGCAAATTGACTATTCCTTTTTAAAAAAATGCATGTTTCAGTAGAAGCAAAATGCCTTTTTTATTGTTGCTAAAGTTAGTTTAGACCTTCTTTCAATTTTCCTTTTTTTTTGGGTCATCCCAAATAAATGAGAAACTATGTTGCTGACTTTCAGCAATTTTGGTTGGTTAGGACTGTAGAACTTTAAAAATGAATTCATTCCATGTGTCCCTGGAGAACTTAGATTGCCTATATTTATACACACACACACACACACACACATATGTAGATTGTTCTCAGTTTGGGTTTTTCTCCGTGTAACATTTTGAGTGCCTTTGCGACATTTCGGCGAATGTGATTTCGTCGAAATGTCACAAAGACACTCAAAATATTACATGGGGAAAAACCTAAACTCAGAATAATCTACATACAAATACAGTAATCCCTCACTACTTCGCAGTTCATCTTTGGCGGATTCGCTACTTCACGGGTTTTCAAAGGGGGCTTAAATCCATTAAATCCATTGAAAATTTAAAATCCATTAAAGATTCATAAACTTTTTCTACAGTACTACTGTACTCTATTAAAGAAACTTGTAGGATATCACATGTAGTTCCTGCTGAGAAACATTATAGAATGACTGTTTAATGCAAAGGGTGGGTTTTAAAAGTCCAAATAATCATTAAATACATAAAAAATATCTTTCCTCTACTTCACGGAAATTCATTTTTCATGGGTGGTCATGGAACGCATCCCCCACGAAAAATGAGGGATCACTGTACCCATGAAAATCTACAAAAACACACACATGTGTGTGGATGTGTGTTAGGAACAGCAACACCTGGCCATTATTTATCAGCAGAGCCCCAGCAAACTAACAATACGATTGTGTGACTGGCCTTTGTCATGTTGCAATAGCCATTCATCCTTTATTGATAATATCTTATTCTCTTTAAAATAAAGTTGTTTTCTCCAGCAGCCATTTAAATGCAGAACAAAGGAAAGTATTCGGAGCCAGAAAATGGAGAGCCCTGAACAGTGCCAAGATTAATCCACCTTTCCTAGAAAAGCAATTTGTTTAAGTGTTAGTTACCATCACAAGCTAGTGACCACTGAATAGTGCAAACATTAACTTGCTTTCTATTTGCTTTTATTTTTAAGTAGCAAAGGAAAATCTAGAGAAATGTGTTTATATATATACAGTATATATTTAAATAAAGGAAAGGAAAATATAATTCCAAGAATCTGGGAATGGAAACAATCAAATTCATCGGAAACAGGTGACACCAAGGCAGAGCCTGCTAAATGATGAGATTGGTTACCTTGGAAACAAGCTTGGAATCCAGCATCATATGATGCAGAATGTTGGCCTCTCTCCCTCCTCCCGACTCCCTGGGTTGTTACAAGGATTTAAGATGCCATATTATGGAAAGAAAGACATTTGCCCCAACTTTTCATTATTATTTTGTGCTTTCTTCTTCTCTTGGGAGTTATCTAATTCCTCAACCTCCACATAAGATATATGCAGGGGGGAAAATATGATGGATTCACATTTTATTTTGTACCAAATGTATTTGTTTTAATCAGTAATAAAAAAAAAATACATCTTGAAAATACAATGGTCCATAAACAGCCAACAAATGTTTCCCCCAAAGGCATTTCTGGCCTGACAGGTATTCATCATGATGATAGATTTGACCAGTGATGGTGATCCTTTTTTTCCTTGGGTACCAAAAGAGCATGTGCGTGTGCTATTGTGCATGCGTGAGTACCCACACCCATAATTCAATGCCTGGAGACGACAAAAACAGCTTCCCCTGTCCACCGGAGACCCTCTGGAGGCTGGAAATTGCTTGTTTTGCAACTTCTGGTGGGCCCAGAAGTTGGAAAACTCTCCAGGCTTCAAAGGCTTCCTGGGAGCTGGAGGAGGGTAAAAACGCACTCCCACATCCCCCCAGGGTGTCTCTGGAAGCCAAAAATGCCTTCCCAGGGTCTGTGAGAGCCAAAAATCAACTGGCCGGCACACACATGCACATTGGAACTGAGCTAGGGCAACGGAGCTGAGCTAGTCTACGAAGAGGGGCGGCATACAAAATAGATAGATAGACAGATAGATAGATAGATAGATAGATAGATAGATAGATAGATAGATAGATAGATAGACAGACAGACAAACAAACAAACAAACAAATAAATAAATGGCTCACATACCAGCAGAAATGGTTCTGCATGACACCTGTGGCACTTGTGTCATAGGTTCGCCATCACCGGATTAGACCAATAATGTGTGAACTTTTTCAGGACCTAGTTGCATGGAAAAGTTCGCATGGAAAACATCACATGCACTTGTCGGGACCACACTCCAGAAAAGCTGAACTTCCAGTTTATAGCACACCCGACAATCAGCTGGCTGCATGTATGCGCAGGCCAGGTTTTGGCACTGCTGTGCCCACGAAGGGATAGCGCTCCAGAAAAGCCAAACCTCCGAGTTATAGCATGCATACGCACCTGATAATCAGCTTGGCAGCACATTCACGCACCAGTTTTCAGCACTGCCATGTGCAGGAAGGACAGCTGATCATCATGCGCACACGCGTGCCAGAAACAAAGATGTAAACTTTTTTTAAAAAATGAAAATCAGAGTTAAATGCATTGTGGCCTCATAAAATATCATGAGCCCAACGGCGTTGGCAAATCGGAATCTGATACTTCTTTAATCATCCTGTTATTTCATTGCAAACACTATTTTAAGTAGACATGAATTTGGGTAAGGGTGTTTTTTAGAAAATTATAAAATAATTTTCAGAGTCCTATATCGAAAAAAAATCATATAAATTAACCTCTGAAATGAATATATTTTCACATGTAATTTCAGGTTCAGGTTTGACTGTATAGAGATATACAGTGTTCCCTCGATTTTCGTGGGGGATGCGTTCCGAGACCGCCCATGAAAGTCGAATTTCCACGAAGTAGAGACGCGGAAGTAAATACACTATTTTTTGGTTATGAACAGTATCACAAGCCTTCCCTTAACACTTTAAACCCCTAAATTGCAATTTCCCATTCCTTTAGCAACCATTTAGATTATTACTCACCATGTTTATTTATTAAAGTTTATTAAAAAAAATATTTATTAAAGGCAGACGAAAGTTTGGCGATGACATATGACGTCACCAGGCGGGGAAAACCATGGTATAGGAAAAAAACCCACAAAGCATTTTTTAATTAATATTTTTGAAAAACCGTGGTATAGACTTTTCGCGAAGTTCGAACCCGCGAAAATCAAGGGAACACTGTAATCTGAACTGAGATTTACTGAGATTTATTTTCCATTGGAAGGCTAGACAATCTGTGACTTTTGTACGTTGCTAAGCTACTGTAGTGGCACAGTGATTAGAATTCAATGTTGCAGGATAATGCTGTTGACTGGAAGCAGTTCAATTTTCACCAGCTCAAGGTTGACTCAGCCTTCATGCTGCTGAGGTCGGTAAAGTGAGGAGCCAGATTGTAGATTCTATACACCCCTATAAAGCACTGTGAGGTGGCATACAAGTCTAAATGCTATTGCTAAATGCTATTCCTGTACAATATTGTTTTATCGCTTGTTGTGAGCCGCCCCGAGTCTTCGGAGAGGGGCGGCATACAAATCTAATAAATTATTATTATTATTATTATTATTATTATTATTATTATTATTATTATTATTCCTACATAATCATCAACCATATTTCTGAGAGATGCTGGGAAATTTCATTTATGAACAGCTGAAAGGACATAGATTTCTACCCTGCTAGTACTTTATTTTGGAGAGTTGTGTGGAGAGCAAAAATCCAGGAGAACTCTGGTGGTACCTTTTCAGATCAATAAATTTTATTAAAAGGCATAAGCTTCACCTCAGGGAAGCTAATCTCTTTTAATAAAAATAGTTAGTCAGAAAAAGATGCTGCCAGAGTAGATTCATTCTGATTTATTATCCTGGCAATTAAGTTAGCAGTGTTATCACCTAGACTTTCACAGTCATGGTCATAATCTTATGTAGCACATCAATCAATACTCTTCTTGATTTGAAATGAACCAAAGAAATTATTGAGATAACTGCTGTTACTAAGGCTAAAAACACCTTGGTGATGATACTAGGCGCCTGGAATTCTACATAAAAGAATATCTACTGTTTTTTCCTCATTCTTCTGGAAAACACAGATAGTTCTTACTAAGACAGCCCTTCACTTTTGATTTGAGGATATCATAGCTCTGGAGTCTGATATTATAATCCAGGGATTGTATTGTCCTCAACTGCGCTTACATTTTAGTATTGTCAATCAAAGTGATTGTTCTAGATTCTTAGAAATGTATTGCAACATGTTCAGCATCTATTGAAGTGAGCAGAATGAAGTTGTGCTTTACTGATTGCTATCATATATAATTACTCTTCTACTTGGATAAATTGTGACAGATTGCTGTGATTGTTGGTTGTTCTTCCTTAAATATTCTATAAATACTAATGTCATAATGCCCCAAGCTTTATTTTTATGGATCTAAGGCAATGCACACTAAAACGTTAGCTGATAGTTGCCTTTATAAATCAATTTATACTTTGTAGAGCCAGAGTGTAATTTTTAAAAATCTGAACACTGAACTATTTAATTTTGAATTTTAACATCTATCCTGGCCCATGATTGAGTCTATTATGTATGTTAAGATGAATGTTGATGATTGGTTTTTATATGATCTGGGGTTTTAGAATAGGAATTATTTAGATTTTATATGTCTTTTAAGTTTGATGTTTTTCTCTCTTTAGAATTTTTAAATGTTAGATTTCTTACATATTTGTATTTGTCTTGTTGTAAGCCACCCTGAGACTCAGGAGAAGGGTGGCATAGAAATAAAATAACAAACAAACAAACTCATTCATTCATTCATTCATTCATTCATTCATTCATTCATTCATTCATCTATATAACCAATGCCACCATTTTTATGTTTCTTTCTTTTGTGGGAAGCACTGTACACTTATTAATGTTTCCTGCAAGCATGACAGTTATTGTTTTGTATGTGCATCAATTTACTCTATTTGAAAAGTGTTCATTACAAATGTCCTTTTGTGAAAGGCTTAGAACTTGAAATGGGCACTAGATTTTGCAGAGAAGCAACTTGAATAAATATATTAATCATTAATTGCAATGTTTATACCTGTTTCCTTGTTTCACTCTCATCTCTAAATAAAAGAAGAATAATCCTGGTGGCGCAGTAGTTAAAATGCACTCTGGAGTTAGCCTGGAGTTCAATTCTGATGGGCTCAAGGTTTATTATGAACTGGTGCACCAGCTGCGGCCCTATTTGGACTGGGAGTCACTGCTCACAGTCACTCATGCCCTCATCACCTTGAGGTTCGACTACTGTAACGTTCTCTACATGAGGCTACCTTTGAAGAGTGTTTGGAAACTTCAGACCGTGCAGAATGCAGCTGCGAGAGCAATCATGGGCTTCCCTAGGCATGCCCATGTTTCACCAACACTCCGCAGTCTGCATTGGTTGCCGATCACAATTCAAAGTGTTGGTTATGATCTATATAGCCCTTCATGGCACCGGACCAGAATATCTCCGGGACCGCCTTCTGCTGCACGAATCCCAGCGACCAGTTAGGTCCCACAGAGTGGGCCTTCTCCGGGTCCCATCGACCCACCTCTGCCGTCAGGTATGGGGGAACTGAGACATCTCCCCCAGGCCTATATAATTTATGCTTGGTATGCTGTGTGTATGTTTTTTAAATTATGGGTTTTTAGATATTTTTAAGTATTAGATTTGTACTGTACATTGTTCTTTATTATTGTTGTCAGCCGCCCCGAGTCTGCGGAAAGGGGCGGCATACAAATCTAATTAATAATAATAATAATAATAATAATAATAATAATAATAACAACAACAACAACAACAACAACAACTTGGCACGCTGGGCGCAGTGCCAAAGGATCTCAGCGGACATTTGAAAACCATTGGAATTGACAAAATCTCCATCTGTCAATTGCAAAAGGCCGCTTTACTGGGATCGGCAAACATAATTCGCTGCTACATCACGCAGTCCTAGGTGCTTGGGAAATGCCCGACTGGTGATGAAATACGAAATCCAGCATAGTGATCTCATTTGCTGTGTTGTATTGACATGATGATGATGATGATGATGATGATGATGATGATGATGATAATAATAATAATAATAATAATAATAATAATAATAATACTCAGCCTTCCACTCTTCTGAGGTTGGTGAAATGAGGACCCAGATTGTTGGAGGGGTGGGCAATATAATCAGTATTGGGTTGCTACCGGTACAGATAAGGATGGCACACCGGTAGCAAAAGCCGTGTTGCACACACAGCTTCTGTTCTCCTGTACACACATGTGCATATCTCAGCATGCTTTTCCTTTTCCTGCGTGCATGCGCGTACACACATCCCAGTGTGTTTTTGCTTTTGCACATGTGTAGGAAGCAAAATCTCATCAGTGGAACACAAGCATGTGAGATTTTGGTGGTTTTTTGCTTCTGCGCATGCATGGAAGCAAAAAGCCGCTGAAATCTCACACGCACGCATGTCCCCTCATGAGATTTTGCTTCCTCACATGTGCAGAAGCAAAAACACACTGGGATGTATGTATGCGTACTCACGCAGGAAAAACAAAGCTGGGAATCTGCCCCTGAATATAATGACATTGTAAACCACTCAAAGAGTTCTAAAAAGCACTGTGGACAGTACATATAAGCCTAAGTGTTAAGTGCTATCTCTATTTAAAAACAAAAATGTCTCTCTGAGATTTCTGTAGTCCTTCAGAAACCTGCAAGTTCAATTGAGAGTTCATATATTTTCGGTAAAGGCATTTCCCCCCTTCCCTGATTATCCGTGCTGCAAACCTGGAAATGCTAATTTTATTGTGCTAGACACTGCTGGAAATGATAGAATCCTCTGAGTCCCCTCATCATACCTTTTTTTTTCCAACTGTTAATTAGGGAACATTTTCTGAAAACATTCTTGATGATTATCGCACACTCAGTTCAACCTTATTTAAATAAGTAAGTAAAGGGGGATCTGAAACTGTCTGGAAATGGTTTATTATGAAATGCCCACTCAAGGTTGTCAATGCTTATAATTTTGATTGACACACAAACTAAATCTTGGAAACTAGAGTTTGCCGTGAAAAACTGTCTATTAGTTTAACCCTAATCCTTACTTTCAAAAGGCTGAAAATATCACACATCACTAAGAGGGAGAAAATGTGTCCTAAATGCTGTGTGTTGTGTTTATGTGCATGCAGGCCTTAGATATGTGTTGTGGTTAGCTCTGGACCAGCTCCTGCCCCAAGGAATGTGCAGGTGAATGTGGGGGAAACATCCACATGCTGCAGGCCTGTTTTGCTCCCGACGGAATCTGCCGACGAAGCCTCCTCTGATCAAGGAAGCGTGAGTGACAGGGAAGAGGGTAATTTGGCAGACAGCCCAGGAGGAGATCAATCATCTGTATCATCCTTGGATTCTGAACAAGAATTAATGACACATCCACGTGTGCATAGAGTGATGAATTGGAGACAACAACTGAAGGATTATTACAAGAGAAAATGAGGCCACCTGTGGTTGGGTGGGGCTGCTGTAATTAATGCTACAGATAAAAAGAATAGCGTGCTGGTTTACCCTTGTGGCAGTTTATCTGATTCATTGTTTCGTCAAGATCGTGGTTTGTGTGCTGTTCAAGATTGTGTGTGGACTCTCTGGACTTTAGAATTGGACTCAATTTCTCAGTTATTGGGTGAGCAAATGGATTGCATTTAACCTGTGCTTTCTGTGTACCAGAAAATCCCTTTGACATTTAAAAAGGGAGCTGTTTCTGTTTTTCTGTTTATAAAAACTTTTAGGTTTTCCTTTTATTGTGTGGTGTGTGTCTTCCTGGACTAATTACCCTGTAATTACGGGTGGTTGAAACACGCCGGCAGAACAGATATGAAGATTCAGCAAATCATAATTTTCCAAAATGAATGCACATAAATTGCCAGGTGGGATATGCACTCATGCCACTCTTCATATATTTTATATTAATCTTGGATCTAGAAATGGAACTTTTAGAATAGCCTTCAAAATTTCCTTTCAATCAGAGCTTTATATTTAAAGCTGATATCTTTTCTTACGATGCAGCCAAGTTTGCAAAGTTTATGTGATCTCTTTCAGTAAAGAACTCTGGCTGCAGAAAATTAGAAATCTACATATTTTTTCTTTACTGGAGCTCTTACAGCTACAGCTTTTATTACAAGATATAAAACAAATGTAAAACAAAGCACTCTTTCATAGCTTGTAATCATAGTTACTGCAGCATGACAGTTTTAATATGAAAAATTTCCCAGAGGCTGCTAAAGTATTTCACAATGGAGTCATGTTTGACCTAGCAATGAAATGACCTAGTCTACATTAATCAGACTGTAAAGCTTTCCCCAGAGATGAATTTATTGGAATGGAAAAATACTCCTGTTCTACATTCTCTGGAATACTACCAGCTTACCCTTATGATTCCTATACCATAACTGAGAATATTATTATTATTATTATTATTATTATTATTTATTAGATTTGTATGCCGCCCCTCTCCATAGACTCAGGGCAGCTCACAACAATAACAAAGACAATGTAAGAACAAATCTAATAATTTAAAAAACACTAAAACCCCCATTATTAAAAGCAAGAAATGCAGGTTTAATTATCCTGTAAGAATAGCTTTTCATAGTCCACAACTCTTCTAATCACACTATGGGAAAGCATCAGGTTGAGGAAGGTAGCTCAGAATATTTGCCTAATCAGGATGAAATGTTAATGAGAAATATACTAAATATAACAATTTAAAAAACTAATAGAAAAAGTATTGGCTAATGAATTAATATTCTACACAGCCCTCCTACTTAGTGTAATAAACTAGGAATTCTTGCCATAAGTCTATTTGGAGTTACTTTTTTCATATTTTTAGATTATATTTTTTACTTTAAACTCAAGAATATAGTATATCTAGTTTGCTAAATAACTATTGACAAATAGAGGTTTCTTTTAAATTTCCTAGTGCTACAACAATTTTGTTTAAAATCCAATACAAAAAAATTAATCTATAGCCCCCCCCCCAACCTCCCCCAATCTATGTTAGTAATTTAACATATAATCTTTAAAGATTGGGTTGCGCCTCAACCCGTTGCTCCAATGTTTCCACAATGTTTTTCAACCGTTCTTCATCATTGAACACGTAGAGTTTTCTTTCCATCTGCTGTACTTTATTATTCTCCAGGACGTCCCTCTTCACAATATTGTCTACAGGTAGTCCTCAACTTACAATCATTTGCTTAACACACTACACAGACTTTCCCTTCAGGATAGCGGTTGCACATATTCCAAATATAATTTAGGCTAGAAAGCCATAATGCAAAAATTTACATTTTACATGGATTTAGGCTTAGGGGATTTAGGAAAGGAATTGGCATGGATATAAAAAAAATTCTCATGATGCTTTCCATGAAGATTCATATGGAAATAGTTACTTCTGAAATTTAAATTTTATTATATATATATATTTTACAACACTGAATACCACAACTACAATTTAATAGCATGCAAAATGCAAAATAGCAAAACCAAACCAGCAACCTAAAATCTGGTCTTTTTGCTTTAATTGGGTAGAACAGTTGATAAAGACTATCAGACTTTATTTAATGGTCAATTAGCAGCAGCAGAAGCTGTTTTAGACCTTGCAATATGCCTAGAATGAATCATGAAAGTAAATGTGGGGTTGGTTTTTAACCTCTTTAGTTGCTCAACAAAACCAATCTCCATCTGTCTATGTCTCTGTCAGATGGAGAAAAAAAAATCACAATTGTTTTCAGTACATAATGTTCTATCTTGACACAAGAAAGGTCCACCTGCGTTTTCTGTGTGCCTGTTTGAATATACATGCTCTTGAAATTAGTTACAGATAACTCCAGGTTAGCAGGATCATGGCTTGAAGTGTCTTTATATTTCTACATTACAGATTTCTTGACTGTTCATAAAGATCAGGGATGGATGTGTCAAAGGCTGGCCATGCCAATGGTTGGTTTAGCAAAGAGGTCAGCGGTTCAAATCTCATCACCGGCTCAAGGTTGACTCAGCCTTCCATCCTTCCGAGGTGGGTAAAAAGAGGACCTGGATTGTGGGGGCAATATGCTGGCTCTGTTAAAAAGTGCTATTGCTAACATGTTGTAAGCCGCCCTGAGTCTAAGGAGAAAGGTGCTAAATACCAGAGTAATTTCTCTTAAAACAATCAGTTTATGGGCTAGTAAACTGCTTTTGCCTACTGATCTCATGCTCAAGCTTCCGAAAACAATCTAGACACTCTTAAGTGCTTTCATTCAAAAACTGTTTTACAATTAGTTTACATAAGGACTGATATAATTTACAGCCAGTTGTGAAGCTGATTGTGTGCATCTAAAGCAGTGATGGTGAACCTTTGTTTTCTTGGATGCCGAAAGGGTACGCAGGTGCACTATTGTGCATGCGTGAGTGCCCACACCCATAACTCAATGCCTGTGGAGGGTGAAAACAGCTTCCTTCACCCCCAGAGGCCCTCTGGGGAGCCAGAAATGGCCTCTTTCCCAACTGGTGGGCCCAGTAGGATCATGTTTCGCCCTCCCCAGGCTCCAAAAGCTTCCCTGGAGCCAAGAGGGTAAAAACGCCCTCTCCCATCCCCCTGGGGGCTCACTGGAAGCCAAAAATGACCTCCCAGAGCCTCTGTGTGAGCCAAATTCCAGCTGGCTGGCACACACATGCATTTTGGAGCTGAGCTAGGGTAATGGCTCGCGTGCCAGCAGATATAGCTCCATGTGCCACTTGTGGCACCCATGCCATAGGTTCGCCATCACTGATCTATAGTATCCTCCCTCCCCCTTCCCAGGATTCACCCTTAGAAACACTACAGTATTTCAATTTTTTTCTTTAAAAAAATGTTTGTATAGCTATATACATTTACATTTTGTCTGTATAGCTATATTACATTGACATATAGCTATTCTATAAAATAGAATCATATGTGAGTATTGTAACTGGGAATTTCCAGTTGCAGTGTATGGCGGTGAAAGTTGGACCATAAGAAAGACAGAGAGCTAAAAGAATTGAGACCTTTGAAGGAGGTCTGGAGAAGACTCTTGTGAGTCCCTTGAACTGCAAGGCAATCAAATTGGTCAGTTTTAGAGGAGATCAGCCCTGTCTGCTCTTGGAAAGGCCAGATCCTGAAGATGAAATTCAAATGCTTTGGCCACCTAATGAGAAGGAAGGACTCACTGGAGAAGAGTCGAATGCTGGGAAAGACTGGGGGCAAAAGAAGAAGAAGATGGCAGAGAATAGTTGGCTGGATGGAGTCACTGAAGCAGTAGGTGTGAGCTTAAATAGACTCTAGAGCCCTGGTTCCCATGCTTCAGAGGGGGGCAATTTAATTTTTAAACCAAGTTAATGGCCTTTTAGGCTTCCTCTGCATGCGTAGTAATTTGCCTTTTGAATAGTTAGAATTATATGTCATGGGGGGGGGCATCAGGATTTTAGAGATGCTAGGGTGGGACATGGCCAAAAAAAGGTTGGGAAACACTGCTCTAGAGCAGTGTTTCCAAACCTTGGCAACTGGAAGATATTTGGACTTCAACTCCCAGAATTCCCCAGCCAGCAAATGCTGGCTGGGGAATTCTGGGAGTTGAAGTCCAGATATCTTCCAGTTGCCAAGGTTGGGAAACACTGCTCTAGAGGATGGTAGAGAACAGGAAGGACTGAAGGAACATTGTCTATGGGGTCACACAATGGGTCTGACACGACTTTGCAACTAAGAACAATGTGAGTATAGAAATTGTTTTCTCACAAGCTGGAAACGCAAAGTAGGAGATTTTTTTTCAAGCATCTTCCCTGCCTGCTTGTAACCATCTCATATGCAACTTTCTGAAAAGGCGGGTCAGATGTGCCGAGCCACCAAGTTAATAAGCAGCAACATCAACTCCTACCCTCAAAACGTCACTACAGAGCACTGCACACCAAGACAACTAGACACAAGAACAGTTTTTTTTCCAAACGCTATCATTCTACTAAACAAATAATTCCCTCAACACTGTCAGACTTTCTATTAAATCTGCACTTCTATTCTATTAGTTTTTCTCATCATTCCTTTCACCCATTTCCTCCCATGTTGACTGTATGACTGTAACTTGTTGCTTATATCCTAAGATTTTTATTAATATTGCTTCTTCGTTGCTTATTTGACCCCTATGACAATCATTAAGTGTTGTACCACATGATTCTTGACAAATGTATATTTTATTTTATGTACGCTGAGAGAGCATATGCACCAAGACAAATTCCTTGTGTGTCCAATCACACTTGGCCAATAAAAATTTCTATTCTATTCTATCAATTTTCTCAAGACAATACAGAACACAGGCAAATGTACACAGTGCAGAGCAGCATGTAAAGAGTTAACAGCTGCCATGTCATCTACGCCAGAACTAATTCAATAATGTACACGAGAGCAGCATGAAATGGCTCTTGGCATTCATTTATTTCATGTTTGAATTTGGTTAAAGTAATTAGTGGAAGTAAATCAAATCCAGCAGTTCCAATTATATGGTGCTTGCAGACGTTATATATAGGACTCAGCAGCATGGAAGTTTGAAGCTTAAAATGTACTTGAGGCAATGCTAAAAAAATGTGAGTCCCCCGCCCCCAGCACTTTTGCATATCTACTAAAAGAGGAAGGGGGGGGGGGAATCACATTGCTCTAATGGGAGCTAACAATTACAAGCCAAGATAGAATAGGCCACAAATGGTGTTTTAATTGTGATAACCTAGGCCCGTTTTTAGACAGTAAAGACAATGAGAAATTAAGTAGAAAGTAATGGAACCATAAGAATGAAGCTTAGCTATAATTTAGATGCAGAATTAAGAACTTCAGAAGATACAATCAAATTGTATCTGAGGGTTAGAAAGGCACAAACAGCTTGCGTGACTTTGAAACCAAGACGCTGTTTTGCTTTTTGTTTGGTTTTGTTTGACTTGATATTTCACACACAGTCATGACCATTCTTTCCTTTTAGGATAAACAATTTAGGCAAAGTACAGAAAAGGAGTGATAGGTATTGAGCAGAAGAAATGAAGAGAAATGAAAGATGGGAGAAAAGAAAAAGAAATGAAACTTACCCTAGTATACATTATGTAATCATCATCATCATCATCATCATCATCATTATTAATTCTCTACATGAGGCTACCTTTGAAAAGTGTTCAGAAACTTCAGATCGTGCAGAATGCAGCTGCGAGAGCCATCATGGGCTTTCCTAAATATGCCCATGTCACACCAACACTCCGCAGTCTGCATTGGTTGCCGATCGGTTTCCAGTCACAATTCAAAGTGTTGGTTATGACCTACAAAGCCTTTCATGGCATCGGACCAGAATATCTCTGGGACCGTCTTCTGCCGCATGAATCCCAGCGACCAGTTAAGTCCCACAGAGTTGGCCTTCTCCGGGTCCCATCGAGTAAACAATGCCGTTTGGCGGGACCCAGGGGAGAAGCCTTCTCTGTGGTGGCCCTGACCCTCTGGAACCAACTCCCCCCAGAGATCAGAGTTGCCCTCACCCTCCTTGCCTTTCGTAAGCACCTTAAAACCCACCTCTGTTGTCAGGCATGGGGGAACTGAGATATTCCCTTCCCCCTTGGCTTATAAAATTTATGCATGGTATGTCTGTATGTATGATTGGTCTCTTAAATTAGGGTTTTTTAAATTAACTTAAATATTAGATTTGTTTATATTGTCTTATTATTGTTGTTAGCCGCCCCGAGTCTACGGAGAGGGGCGCCGTACAAATCTAATAAATAAATAAATAAATAAATAAATAAATAAATAAATAAATAAATAAATAAATAAATAAACAAACAAACAAACAAACAAACAAACAAACAAACAAACAAACAAACAAACATAAATAGTTTTGTATGCCGTCCCTCTCCGGAGACTCGGAGCGGCTTACAACAACAAAACAATACAAATCCAATAGTTAAAAACAATTTAAACAATCTCATACATTTTCCTCCTTGCATATGTGAAATAAATATAGCAACTATGCTAAAATATTTGGACGAAACATTGAACCGGTATTAAAAATTGATATAACTTGTAATGACCACCCCCATTTGCTATAAAACATTTTCTTGATTACACGATGAAAATGTTGCACACTTTAGTACAGTAGTACTGTTTGTGTCTTCTCTCTTTTTTTAACAAGAAAAAAAATCCAACAATTTTTTTAAAAGATGAGAATGAGATGGAACAAGTGGATTGACAATTCTTGGAGGAAATGCTTCAGGGCAAGTATCTTCTTTTGAATCATTAATGTATAATTCAGCACTAGGTATCAAGAGAGAAATAGCATCACAATCATGTGAAGTGTTACTATCAGTACCATTTTTCCCCCAAAATAAGACACTGTCTTATATCTTTTTTGAACCCTGAAATAAGCACTTAACCTTATTGCCATGTACTCAAAAGCCCAATTGGGCTTATTATCAGGGGATGTTTATTTTGGGGGAAACAAGGCATATACTGTCTTGGTAAGACCAAAACTGTAATGCTGCATCCAGTTCTGGTTATCATGATACAATAATGATGTTAAGACTCTAGAAAAAATGCAGAAAAGAGTGAAAAAAGATAATTAAGGGATTTGCGTCTAAAACATAGAATGGTTTGTTTCAGGAATTGACTCTTTCTAGTCTAATAGAAACATAGAAACATAGAAGACTGACGGCAGAAAAAGACCTCATGATACCTCTAGTCTGCCCTTATACTTTTTTCTGTATTTTATCTTAGGATGGATATATGTTTATCCCGGGCATGTTTAAATTCAGTTACTGTGGATTTAACAACCACGTCTGCTGGAATGAAGAGAAGACTGTGTGTGTGTTTGTGATATGATAGTAATCTTTCAATATTTGAAAGGGTATTGGAAGAAAGAGGGTGACAATCTATTCTCCAAAGCACTTGGGGGTAAGACAAGATGTAGTGGATAGCAATTTGTCAAAAAGAGATCCAACCTAAAACTTAGAAGAAATTTCTTGACAGTGAGAACAATTAATCAATGGAATGGTTGGCTTTCAGAAGTTGTGGGTGCTTCAACACTGAAGATTTTCAAGAGGAGATTGGATAGCCATTATTCCAGATTTAAACAAGGGAGGGGCTCTTGCTTGGGTAGAGGATTGTACTAGAAGATCTCCAGTGTCCCTTCTAATTCTGTTATTCTGTATTCTGTGCAACTGTTAGCTGCTGATTACAAAAGGTCTTCCGACAAAGACCAGGCAGACCTCTAGTGAAAATTGCCCATAGCTTCTAGATTTTCTGGATTGAACTTTAGGTTGGACTAGATTGGATTTGATGACTTCCAAGGTTTTCTTTAAAAATAAGGATCTATCTATCAGGGGCAGGCTACCAATTTTAGCCTTACCGGAACACGCCGGGAGCGCACCCCTGTGCATGCGCCTGTACTTGGCATGGGATTCAACTTCTGTGCATGCACAGAAGCCAAATCTTGCACAAACACACACACACACACATAATTTCCAGGGTTTTTTTTTTTTTGCTTCTGCGCATGCATAGAAGCAAAAAACCCCAGAAATTGGAGATAAGAGCTGCTGGTTGCTCGCGACCGACAAAATAAGGTAAAAACCACCGTGCTGCGCCGCCCCCAGGCCTGCCACCCCTGAGCCACATGCCACACTGTCAGCCATAGCCACACCACCCCCTGTGCCAGCACGAGCGATGGGAGCTGCCGGCTCCCATCCACTCGCCATGCTACCAGCATGTGCAGAAGCAAAATACTGGTAATTTTTACCGGAATTGAGCCAGCTGCATGTGCACGGCATGTGCATACCCAACAGTAACGGAGCAGGCCTATGCACTCCGTTGCTGCTGCCAGAACAGCGCTCTTGTCATTCTGGGTAGTAGCCCACCCCTGATCTCTATGAATAAGATCTGTCAGAAATAAAACCAAGGGCCTCTTCAAGTACTATGATAGTTTTTTCCAAGTTTTCCACAATCACAGAATAGTCTACCTTGTTGCTCTGTACTCGTGAAGCATTGGATTCAATTCTATAAATAATCAATGGGAAGCAAAGATGTAAATCTTAAAATATTAATGGAACAAGAATGTTCTGTGATTGATAGTTATAAAGCCGAGAGTGCTTTTTTCCCAGCATAGGAAAATGTCTTCTGGGGTACACATGCTTTTAATAAAATAAGCGAAAGGGTATCTAATCAAAAGACAAGTTTTAAATATTGTCATTTGAAAACTAAATTTGAAGTACAGTGGTACCTCAAGATACGAGTTTAATTCGTCCCGGACCTGGGCTCTTAAGTCGAGCAGCTCTTATCTCGAACGACTTTTCCCCATAGGAATTAATGTAAATAATTTTAATTGGTTCCAGCCCTCAAAAAACTCACAAAGTTAGTCTAAATTATGCAGAAAGATATGTTTTTAATGAAGAAATGTACATGTACATATAAATGAATAATGAAGTTTCTTTCACTTAACTTGTAAACTTTCTTAAACTTTTAAATTTACATATGTTCAACTTCTCTGCCACCCAATCCTGTAGGACAGAGGTCCCCAACCCTTTTTGCACCAGGGACCGGCTTTAAGCGATCAAGAGAGGAATGGGTGAATGAATGGACGGAGGGTGGGAAGGAAGGAAGGAAAGAGGGAAGGGACAGGAACAGAGGAAGGAAGCAAGGAAACTTATGAAAGGGGAGAGTAAGAGCGGAATGAGTGAAGGGAGGGAGGGAAGAAGGTGGGAAGGAGAAAGAAAAGAAGAAATAGAGGAAGGGAAGGTAAAAGAGAGAAAGAAAAAGAGCAAGAAAGAAAGAAAGAAAGAAAGAAAGAAAGAAAGGGGGAAGGGACAGGAACAGAGGAAGGAAGCAAGGAAACTTATGAAAGGGGAGAGTAAGAGAGGAATGAGTGAAGGGAGGGAGGGAGGGAAGAAGGTGGGAAGGAGAAAGAAAAGAAGAAATAGAGGAAGGGAAGGTAAAAGAGAGAAAGAAAAAGAGCAAGAAAGAAAGCTGCAAGCCCCCCCCCGAGCCCCCCAGGCCGGCTGCAACCTTTTAAAACACGCGCGCCGCTTCGCAGCTGTCTCCTGAAGCCGAACGCGGAAGTTAGCATTTGGCTTCAGGAGACAGCTCCTTGGCGCTTGTATCTCGAATTTGGGCTTGTAAGTAGAACAAAAATATCTCTCCCCTCCCAGCTCTTATCTCGAGTTGCTCTTAAGTAGAGCAGCTCTTATGTCGGGGTTCCACTGTATAGAAGATGGTTTGGGAGGTAGAATGACAACAAAGAAGCTGGGTTAGAAAGTTCCTATATTAAAGCTTGATTTTGTGACATCTCTTCTAAATGATGGAAGCAACAATGTCACCATTGGCAGGTTGACAAATAAATCTGGATTTACAGTACCTGAACTGGACAACATCCTATAGTGCTGAGCTGAAGGTGGAATTTCTGTCCTTGGAAAATATCTGCTGTAGGTTGAAAATCATATAATAACCCAGAAGGAAAAACATCAAGGGCAAACCTCTTCTGAATTTTTTTGCCAAAAGCCCTATGAGATTTTAGTTAGGAATTTTCCAGGAATCAGTGGGTATCCATCAGTAGTGGGTTCTAAAACTCTTTGCTACCGCTTCGCATGCATGTGACGCTTTTGTGCAGAAGCATGCTGGGCAGGTGGGCGGAGCCTTCCACCCTTAGGCCACTGTTTCTCAAATAGTGGGGTGGACCCCCGAGGGGGTGCAGAGCAATGCCAAGGGGACACATGATCCTGAGGCACATGCTTTTGTTGCCACAGAGAGTAGGAGGTTTTGCAGAGAACAATAGCACATAGAGTAGGACATGTGACATGCATATAACAAATCATTAAGAGGCACCATGGAAAAATATTTAACAGGGATGAAAAGAAAGGAGGAGAGAGACGGAGATAATGAGACAAATGTTAAGTCTCCCGAAAGCTAAGATGAGGAAATATGATGAAGTGTATGTAGTACTTGTCTTCATTGTGACTACGGTGAGAGACGAGGCAAGACCGGAGTGTTTACTGTGTCTGAAAATGTTGGCAGTGGACACATGAAGCCAAATAAATAAGGCGTCACTTAAACACATTACACCCCAATCACGCTAATAAGCCGCTTGAAATTTTTCAGCAAAAATGTGCCAGATATTGTAAACAATCATCCTGGTGGAGAGTTTGGAGTGCCCAAAATGTTTACTTCTTCCTGGGGGGAAGGGTGTAACAGAAAATAATTAGGTCATTCACTCTCTCCCAGCCCAACTCACTTCACAGGGCTGTTATCATGGCAAAAACAGGAGGAGGAAGATGTGTTGGATCTGTTAATCACCTTGAGTTATTTGCAAAAACAATAAAGGAGGGATACAAACAAACAAAGTGGACAAGGAAAAGCTATTTCCTTTCCCTCTTCCCAAAGAATTAGAACTCAGTGAAACAGAATCTTGGGAGGATGAGGACAAAAGGATGTTTTTCAATCTTAAATGAACAATTAAACTTTTGAAATCGCTACTACAAGATGTGATGCTGGCTACCTGCTTCCCTGGCTTAAAAAAAAGGGGTGGCACCACTTCATGAAAGTCATGGAATCAAGGTCTGTTAGCCTCAATGGCACTGTGATTACCTCTGAAGATCCTTTGCTAGAAAACTAATAGGCTTCCTTGTGTAGTTGATTGACTGCTGTGAGAATACACTGCTTGGACTAGTTGAGTCAAAGGTCCAATCCAGCAGAGCACTTCTTACATTGTTATGAAGACATTTGAATTGGTCACTAATAAGGGGTAGAAACTTTTAAAGTTTTGCAGTTGGCATGAAGCACAGCTTAATCCAGAATAAATCATTCTCAAAATCAGATTTGAGTTAATAAAGAAAGGCACCTTTACCCAAACCAACTTGTTGTTATTATAACAATAGTCGAAATACTGTATGGTTAGTCAGGTCAACTATCCTTTATTTCCAATGTATTCCTAAATAAATAAATTTTACTTACCAGTCTTGTACAGCATTGAAAGATTCTTCATTGGTGATGTCATACATTAAAATGAAGCCCATAGCGCCCCGATAATAGGCTGTAGTAATTGTCCTATACCTCTCTTGACCTGCTGTATCCTAAAACCATGAAACATCAATAGTTAATGTCAGTGAAATTTAACATTTACAGCAGTCCCATAACATTTCAGGGGCCCAAAACATTTTCCACTGTTTGATAGTTATATCACTCCAACACTCCACAGTCTGCATTGGTTGCTGATCAGTTTCCGGTCACAATTCAAAGTGTTGGTTATAAAGCTCTTCATGGCACCGGACCAGAATATCTTCGGGACCACCTTCTGCCGCACGAATCCCAGCGACCGGTTAGGTCCCACAGAGTCGGCCTTCTTCGGGTCCCGTCGACTAAACAATGTCGTCTGGCGGGACCCAGGGGAAGAGCCTTCTCTGTGGTGGCTCCGACCCTTTGGAACCAGCTCCCCCCTGAGATTAGGATTGCCCCCACCCTCCTTGCCTTTTGTAAACTCCTTAAAACCCACCTCTGCCGTCAGGCATGGGGAACTAAAACATCTCCCCCTTGCCCATGTTGTTTTGCTGTTTGATTGATCGTGTGCTTGGTTTTTATATATATTGGGATTGTTTTATGAATTTCTTAACTTAAAATTGTAATTGGATTGGTGGGCATTGGATTTGTCACTATGTACTGTTTTTTGCTATTGTTGTGAGCCGCCCCGAGTCTGCGGAGAGGGGCAGCATATAAATCCAATAAATCTAATCTAATCTAATCTAATATCTGGGCAAATGCTGGAACTAAGTTACTTCAGATCGTGGATCTTGAAACCATTGTTAGCTTCCATTGCTTCAACTGTTATTTATTTTCAACCGATAAATAAAAGGTGAATTTCAACATGAAATGATAAGCCCAAATATGCTCAAATGCCCATTAGAAAATAGGCTTCCAGCCATATTTATCTATCAACATATTTGATGTTGACTGAATTTTGGGGCAAATTACAAATAGAGTGTTGGCAAAGGCATTTGCTTCTCCATTGAAGCAAACGTTCTTATGTTCGTCCCCTGGAGGGAAGAACATAAGAACATAAGAAGAGCTATGCTGAATCAAAGCCCATGGAGTCCAGCATTCTGTGTCACACAGTGGCCCACCAATTGTCCATGGGGATCTTGAGCAGAAAGAGAAGGCAAAACCCTCCCTTTCCCTTGACCCCCAACAAATGTTACCCAAGGGAATCCTACCTGCCTCAACCAACATAGAGGCAGCACTTGGACATCCGTTTCAATAACCATCGATACACTTGGCATCCATGAATCTGTCTAATCCTGCCTTGAAGCTATCCAAGCTGACAGCTGTCACAACCTTTTCTGGAAGTGAATTCCATAAACCAACAACCCTCTGGGTGAAGAAATATTTCCTTTTATTTGTCCTCACAAACCTATAAGCTTTAGGGAGTGCCCCCTCATCCTAGTATTGTGTGATAGAGGAAAATAATTTGGTGTAGCACATTGTTCCCACTGGGTGGAATGCCCATCTTCCAGCTTTGGAGCATCGTGTTACTTGGTCATCAGTCACATTTCTTTTAATTTATGTTCAGAAGGATGATGCTGTGATGACTCTGTAAAGCCCCAAGGAATATGATGAGCGGCCATAGTTGGATGCTGGTTTATACTGTCACACTGGTTGGTGAGAGAGATACTTGGTTGGAGGATCTCACATGATGAGACAAATCACGGATTGACCTGATTCCAACATACAAACTTTAGATGCTGTGTAAAAGATATCTTAGCTGCAGTTCACTCTTTATAGAATTTCTTTTTACATAAAGAGGTCAGTTGAATTTTTTAAAAATAAAGTACTGTATGGGAAGCTGTGTTTTGCACCCAGGGCTACGTTACTGGAGGATGAAGGAATTGTAATCCAAACATCTGGATGGTACAGAATAAACAAATGACTTTGGTTTGTCTTGAGGCAGTTTTGTCTAACTGCAGTTTTATCTAGTTACAGAATAAAGACTCCCCCAAAATACAGCATTGCTTATATAAATCTGTTCAATAGGCTTTACATTCATTTTTCCTTGATGCACATTTAAATAGGCTTTATGGATTATATATCCTCTCTGTCCCAATTATTGCATTCATATGCATGAATTGTTGCTACAACATTAAACAAATGTAATCATAAGAAGAAAATGTCCACTATATTGCAGAGTCCATTGTCATGAATGACAAGTTCATTACAATTGATGAACGTGGGGAAACTTCATAGTAGATAGTCCATACACAAGTATTTCTGAAAAAAATAACTAAGTACTTAAATTTCATTTATGACAAAATGCCGTAATGACAACTGATATATTCATAATTTATTAGAACCATGTTGAGAACTAGTGTGAACATTAATGCAATTAAACATGACTTCATTTACTATGCTAACATTTTCCCATCAATTTCCCTGCTCAGTGAACTTCGTAGTCCTTTTGTTGCATGTTGCATGTCTAGCTATTATGCTAATAGACCATTCAGAATAATTAATTCCATATTTCTTACTAAAAATTTATCCTGATTTTTTTTCATTAAATCTTGACATAGGTTTCTATGGAAAACCAGTTAGGTTATCAATTCAATCTTGCTTGTTCATTGATGCTAATTTACCCACTGATCAGATTATCCTAACTCGGAAATGGTCTCTTTCTACTTTCAGAGTGATTTTCTGAGCAAAAATCTAACGTCATACAGTAAGCCTGACAAATATTGATAAAAACGTGCCCTATTTTTCCATTATGATGTTACCATGGCAATCCGTCTTTTTCCTGGTTGAGTGGTGAAAATGCATAAAGGTTTTTGGAAGAGCTTTTTCTTTGCTTTGGTACCAGTCAGCCAGTCAGTTATTATAATTGTAGCTATAGATATACGCTATACAGAAAGTGCATAATAAAATATCCTTTGATAATGGTGACTGTTAGGTATGTAGTGATGATTCATGTTCAAATAAAAAGCTAGAAGAATCTAATCTTTACCCTAAATCAGATGGTTGTTTACTCAAATGTAAGTCTGTAGGTTTTGCTGCACTAGTGAGTTTTCTTATAAACAAATATAGATCTAGAGCCTGACAATTTGATTATAAATATACAGTATATAGGACTACAGCCTGATAATTCAACCTCAAGAAAGCTTGCTCATAAGCAAATTCCTCTCAAGACCAAAACTGCTCACAAGGCACCAGCATCCCTATCAACAACAGGTTTGTGTATCAGCAATTACTCCTTGGTTTAATAATTTGCCAATTCCAAAATATTTCATGCTTTGCTTAAAATCCTTAGTTAACAGAAAGCGTTTAGTCAAGATTTACTGACAGTTTTATGGCACAAGACCCAGTTTCTCATATTGATAAGTAGGAAACATTAATGGTTGGATTCATGTTTTAAGAAGAAAACCATCTGTCTGAAGTAGTGTAGGGTTTCCTGCCCAAGCAGGGGGTTGGACTAGAAGACTTCCAAGGTCCCTTCCAATTCTATTATTATTATTATTATTATTATTATTATTATTATTATTATTATTATTATTATTATTATTATCATCATTATCAGCAGTATGTCAGTACAACTCAGCAAACGAGATCACTATGCTGGATTTCGTATTTCATCACCAGTTGGGCGCTTCCCAAGCACCTAGGACTGCGTGATGTAGCGGCGAATTATGTTTGCCAATCCCAGTAAAGCAGCCTTTTGCAATTTGACAGATGGAGATTTTGTCAATTCCAATGGTTTTCAAATGTCCGCTGAGATCCTTTGGTACTGCGCCCAGTGTGCCAAGTACCACTGGGACCACTTTCATGGGGTTATGCCAGAATCGTTGCAACTCGATTTTTAGATCTTCATATTTCAATAATTTCTCTAGCTGCTTCTCCTCAATTCTGCTGTCTCCTGGGATTGCGATGTCGATGATCCATACTTTCTTTTTCTCCATGATCACAATGTCTGGTGTGTTATGCTTCGGAATTCGGTCAGTCTGAAGTTGGAAGTCCCACAGTAGTTTTGCTTGCTCATTTTTGACCACTTTTTCGGGCTTATGATCCCACCAGTTCTTTGCCACTGGTAAATGGTAGTTCCGGCACAAGTTCCAGTGGATCATCTGTGCCACAGCATCATGTCTATGCTTGTAGTCAGTCTGTGCAATCTTTTTGCAGCAGCTGAGTATGTGATCAATTGTTTCATCTATTTCTTTACAGAGTCTGCACTTTGGATCGTCTGTTGATTTTTCAATCCTGGCTTTGAGAGCATTTGTTCTAATGGCCTGTTCTTGTGCCGCCAGTATTAGTCCTTCTGTCTCCTTTTTGAGTGTTCCACTTGTAAGCCATGACCAGGTCTTTTCCATCCACTTTGCCTTCAATCTTCTCCAAGAACTGTCCATGTAATGCTTTGTTCTATTATTATTATTATTATTATTATTATTATTATTATTATTGGCATTTAGCCAAAGTTGAACAAACCACATCATATGTGAGCATGTTCCTGGGATCCAGTCATGCAATTTTGGATTATTGGTTATCCCAATTCCCAAAGCTTGGTGCAGGAAATCAAACGTTACAGCAATCTATAACAACAGATATAATATGCTAGCTGTTAGATATTCAGAGTCAGTTAAAAAGGTGTCAATCAGGTCCACCGTTCCGGCATGAAAATAAGCCAACCTGATTGGAGGAGCAGTCTGACAGTTCTCTATAAAAAGGCAAACTGTCAGACAAGCCGACTGATAGATTGTACAGAGTTGTCGAATAAAGGGCTCTGAGTCCGCTCTCTTCTGTTCGCCCTATCTAACACTAGGCTTATCTACAATAAAATTAAAATAAAAATCCAAAGAAATGCAGTGCTCACCTTCGACTAATAATAATCCCATTTTCACACTGATTATTTTCAGAATTAAGAAGTCTCTCATAGTGTTAAATTGGAATCTAATCTCTAATTTAAAGTCCACTTCTGCTTTCTGAAGAAGCAGATAAGAAACTTTATGCTCTAGTTCTCTGAAATATACAGTAACCTAGGAGATAAATCTGTTCCTCTGGATGGGGGCTAACAGGCTCAAACTCAACCCCGAAAGATGGAGTTGCTGTGGGTGCTGCCTCCCAAGGACACTTCCATCTGTCTGTCCATCACCTGGGGGGGGGGGGACTTCTGACCCCTCAGAGAGGGTTCACAACTTGGGCATCCTCCTCGATCCACAACTGACTTTGGACCATCATCTTTCGGCTGTGGCAAGGAGGGCATTTGCCTAGGTTTGCCTGGTACACCAGTTATGGCCCTATTTGGACAGGGAGTCTCTACTCACAGTCACTCATGCCCTTATCACATCGAGGTTTGACTACTACAATGCTCTCTACATGTGGCTACCTCTGAAGAGCATTCGGAAACGCAAATTGTGCAGAACGCAGCCGCGCGAGCAGTCATGGGCTTGCCCAGGCATGTATCTCTCCAACACTCTATTTCTGTTTGTGCCATAGCAACAGAAAAGATTCACAAGCAATCATAGAACTACATGCAGGATGGCATTTCTGTAATTTCTATGAAATAATTTTTGGGGGTAGCTTCATGAAGATACAAAATTGTATTACCAGAACCCTTCATATCCTGGACATAAATTGTTTCAAATCCCACTCCCAAAATGATGTTATAGAACAGGGCTCTCCAAACTTGGTAACTTTAAGACTTCTGGATTTCAACTCCCAGAATTCCTCAGCCAGCAAAGCAACTAAGACAACTGTTGTGGTTAGCTCTGGCCCAGCTCCTGCCCCAAGGACTGTGGATGTAGGGGAGACATCGATATGCTACAGGCCTGTTTTGCCCCCAGTGGAATCTGCTGAGGAAGGCTCCTCTGACCAAGAAGACATGAGTGACAGGGAGGAGGAGAGTGTGGCAGACAGCTCAGAAGGAGATCAATTATCTAGCTCCTCCTTGGATTCAGAATAAGAGTTAATGATACAGCCATGCATGCGGAGAGCGATGCATAGGCAACAACAACGGAGATATTATTATCAAAGAAAATGAGGCCACCTGTGGTTGGGTGGGGCTGTGGTAATTAGTGAGGTTGCTATAAATAGCAGCCTGTGGGTTTGGCCATTGTGGAGGATTATCTGATCGTTGTGTTTCGTGACTGCTTTACTGACTTTGACCTTTTGTGTGCTGCTTTTCCCCCGCTTTGAAACTAAACCAGAGCAAAGTGTCTGTCACTTTGTGAAAGAAGAAGAACTGTGAATTGCCTCACAGCTGCAAGCTAAGTATCACAGAACTGATAAGGGACTTGTACAAATTACCAGTTTGTGTGGAGATGAGTGCTCGGTTAAGTGAATTTTCATTATAAAGAACATTGTTTTGAATTTTCAAACGTGTGTGTGTCTGAAATTTGTACCTGTGAAATTTTGGGAGGAGTCTACCAGAGAGCCCGACAGAACAACAACTAGATACAAGAATATTTTTTTCCTGAATGCCATCACGCTGCTAAACAAATAATCCCCTCACTACTGTCAAACTATTCACTAAGGCTGCATTACTACCGTGTTTCCCCGAAAGTAAGACAGTGTCTTACTTTCTTTTTACCCCCAAAAGCCCCACTATGTCTTACTTTCGGGGTATGTCTTACATTGGAAAAAAATTGAAAGGGTCGCGTTCCCGAAGGCATCTCCCCAGAGTCCAGAAGGGCAGCCGCGGGACAGGAGCCTCGTGAGCCCTTTTCCAAGTTCAACCTCAAGGCTCCAAGCGGCGTGCACACGTGGAGCCACAGATGCGTGTCGGGGAAGCGTGTGTCTGGAGGGGAGGAGCCACTCTGCGCAGTTGGGCAGCCCCACCTGCCTGCCGGAAAGGAGGCGGGCGAAGGAGGGTGCAGCTCCGGCCGCTCGCCTCGGAGCTGGTCGGCCTTCGCTGCAAGCCGCCGCCCGCTCGGCTCGCTTCGGACCAGCGCCGTCCTTTGCTTTGCCAAGCCGGGGAAGAGGCGGTGGCGCCGTGGCGAGGCGAAGGTGAGGGGCATGCGGGGAGCTTGGAAGCGACGTCATCGGGCTCCCCCCCAGCAATACCCCCGTGTTTCCCCGAAAGTAAGACATATGTCTTACTTTCGGGGTACGGCTTATATTAGCCGACCCCCCTGAAATCCCTGATATGTCTTACAATCGGGGGTGTCTTACTATCGGGGAAACAGGGTATTACTATTAGTCTTCTCATTGTTCCTATCACCCATCTCCTCCCACTTATGTCTGTATGACTGTAACTTGCTCCTTGTATCCTTATGATTTATGTTAATACTGATTGCTTCCTGATTGCTTATTTGTACCCTATGACAATCATTGTACCTCATGACCAATGTATCCTTTCTTTTATGTACACTGAGAGCATATGCACCAATGACAAATTCCTTGTGTGTCCAATCACATTTGGCCAAAAAGAATTCTATTCTATTCTATAATAAAAGTAGTTGTAATGGTCTAGTCTACTTTGAAGTGTTGACATCAACCTTGCAACTCTCAATGTTCCCCTCCCCTCCTTGTCTTTATCCTCAAAAGAAGTAGGGAAGGTCACATCTGAAATGCTTTCTCAAATTCTGTTTCTGTTTTGTGGGCTGAGATTTCTCATATCTGACATTGCCTTTACATTACAATGACTGACCTGTTGAAATAGGAACAACGAATTATCCCAAATAGTTAATATAATAGCTCCTTAGCAACCTCTGTGCTATCTTGGCGCCTATAATGTTTCGGGATATTGTTATGGCTGTGGAGAAAACATGAGGACAGGCAATTTGCTTAGTCATGGAACATTTGGAACAAGGCACATTGTAAATATAATGCAGTAGTAGTACAGAATAAGGCTTATTAGTGGGTTTATTAATAAGGTCGACATTACAAGAATCAGAGAGGAGAAAACATATTTCTTCCATCATTGTGTTAATAGAAAACCATCCCAGGAAACGTTTAGAGCTGTTTTATAGATAACCAAGTCGCTAATTCTTTGAGCAATGCTTTGATACCACCGGTGTTCAACTATGTTATGAATTGTACAATGTTGTACAATTCTTCAGACATAAAATTGCTCAGATTCATATAGGGTCAGTATCACTTTGGGAATTGTTGTGTCTAGGGTGTTTATCACACTATCTAATAATATCTTTTTGAATCAGTCTATTGCTTGTCACCTAAGGTAGCAGTTAAGATTCTTGATTCTATTTACGGCACCAATTATGCATTAGATTCTTTCATGCCCCAGCTAATAAGAGCATCAAATAATTCCAGCCCTAAGTTTCTTTGCAAAAGATGCATTGGGGGCTCATCTCAGGGTTTAAGATTAACAGTGGATCTATCCATTTTCAATGTCATCTAGTATCTGACATTGAGCAAAGTCTTGCTCACAGTGTATGGAAGTCCTCACTTTCAGCTGTGGTGAGGGGGGCATTTGCCCAGGTTCGCCTGGTGCACCAGTTGCGGCCCTATCTGGACTGGAAGTCATTGCTCACAGTCACTCATGCCCTCATCACCTCGAGGTTCGACTATTGTAACGCTCTCTACATGGGGCTACCTTTGAAAAGTGTTCGGAAACTTCAGATCGTGCAGAATGCAGCTGCGAAAGCAATCATGGGCTTTCCTAAGTATGCCTATGTTACACCAACACTCCGCAGTCTGCATTGGTTGCCGATCAGTTTTCGGTCACAATTCAAAGTGTTGGTTATGGCCTATAAAGCCCTTCATGGCACCGGACCAGGATATCTGCGAGACCGCCTTCTGCCGCAAGAATCCCAGCCGCCAGTTACGTCCCACAGAGTTGGTCTTCTCCGGGTCCCGTCGACTAAACAATGTCATCTGGAGGGACTCAGGGGAAGAGCCTTCTTTGTGGTGGCTCCGACCCTCTGGAATCGACTCCTCCCAGAGATTAGGACTGCCCCCACCCTCCTTGCCTTTTGTAAACTCCTTAAAACCCACCTCTGTCGCCAGGCTTGGGGGAACTGAGACATCCCCCCCTTGCCTATGTAATTTTGTGTATGATATGACTGTGTGTATGTATTTTATCTATTGGGGGTTTCTTTTTTAGACTTTGTAATATAAAACTCTTATTTTAGATTTTAATTATTAGATTTGTTACCATGTATTGTTTTTATCACTGTTGTGAGCCGCTCCGAGTCTACAGAGAGGGGCGGCATACAAATCTAATAAATAATAATAATAATAATAATAATAATAATAATAATAATAATAATAATAAGTCCATAGGCTATTCAAACCACCTCCATGCCCTTTGCAGAGCTCTAGAAATAGCTTGGTTGGAATTGTTCTGGAGGTAGTCCCATTGGATACCACTCCTGAATACTGAGAAGTTTACAATAGCTTTCTCCTTCAAAATGCCTGAAAGGGTTGCAATTTTCTAATGTTTCAGTGTAAAGAGATGATTGCCAACAAGCTACAGCTATTTAGATGAAGAAACATGTTCTCAACCCACCCACCCCTCCAAAAAACATAGACATTACTATATGTTTAATTTTTGGTTCTTTTAAATCAGTGGTTCTCAACCTTTCTAATGCTGTGACCCCTTAATACAGTTCCTCATGTTGTGGTGATCCCCAACCATAAGTCTAGCGCCAATTCTCCCAACAGAGCTTTAAGCTGGTTGGCAGGAAGGTCAGAGGGATGCCCCTACTGTAAATGCCTGATTGGTCAGATTGTAAAAATATGCTCCAAGGTGCTAGAATAGAAGCTTTAGTTCCTAATGTGAAATTTGTCTTTTCCCATGGTCTTAGGTGATCTCTACCTACCCATACTAAGCTACCCAGGCTTCATGCACTGGGGAATCCAGAACATGATACCATGGTCTTTTGAGATTGAAGAATGCCAATGCAAGGCAACCCCTGTGAAGTGGTCATTCGACCCCCAAAGGGGTCTCGACTCCAAGGTTCAGAATCCACTGCTTTAAATCTTTTGGTTTTTAAATATTGCTTAATAAAGTGGTACCTCTACTTACAAACTTAATTCGTTCCATGACCAGGTTCTTAAGTAGGAAAAATTTCTAAGAAGCAGCAATTTTTCTCATAGGAATCAATGTAAAAGCAAACAATGCATGCGATTGGGGAAACCACAGGGAGGGTGGAGGCCCTGTTTCCTCCCAGGAGATTCCTAGAGAGGCCCCATGGAGGCTTCTCCCTGCCTATTCCAGCACTGTTTCCTCCCAGGAGATTCCTAGAGAGGCTCCACAGAGGTTTCTCCCTGCCTTTTCCGGTTACAGTTTCAGAGGCTCAGGTTTGTAAGTGGAAAATGGCTACTGAGAAGAGGCAAAGAAATTGTGAAAACTCAGTTCCCATCTAGAAAAGTTTGTAAGTAGAGGCGTTCTTAGGTAGAGGTACCACTGTATTATATTCATTCTAATAACACAATTTGTAGTGATGATACATCTTTTTGTGGAAATATTCATACCATGTTTCAGATAAAAAGCCAGTGATCTTTTTAAGGGGTAGCGCTAGGATCTGATTGTTACACAAACATAAAGGACAAAGTCCCTGGTCTTCGCTTCCATAAAAAATTGTAAACCAGCTTTATATGCTTCAAAAGAAGAGGTCAGAAACATAATGATAATCCAATGTTAGAACAAAGACAGAAAACTATCTACTTAGTTCTGAAATCTGGTTTTGGTCAAAGTCAGTACATAGTATTAGAAGCAGGAATAATTGCTTCTAATTTTGGAAGGGTCACTGCTGGTGATGGCAATGGCCTGCCTCGGTTATATCTGCTTCCAGTAAAGATGGCTGGTAATCTGTCTGCTTACTCTTTGTTTCTTGAGTCACATGATTTATTGACATTTCTATCTTATTTTATATTTCTCTGCCAGTTGCCCTGGGGAAAGGAAAATCCTGCCAGCCGTGATGTGGTCCCCCTCAATTTATCTTGCTTAAGCTGCAAGAGGACTTGTTTATAATTCTCAGCCACCTTCCTCCCCTCCAAACTGGGCAGCTGCTCCCTTTTTAATCCAAATCTTGCGTCCAAATGATTTGCAGTTACCCCTTTTTCCCCACTTAATTTAAAAACTCATATAAAATAAAAAGAATCTTATCAATCGAGGACTTTAAAAAACACACACAACTCGAACCGTATATTGATTAAGTGCACTAAAACTCTTTTAGCATAATCCATAAAAACCAATCTGAGTAATTGAATTTGGGACTTTTTCCTGACCTTGTTGAGGCAGGGACTATTGTTATCATTCATTACAGCTCTGGAACATTCAGAGCTTGCTTATACTGTTGTTCAAGAGATTCAGGACCTTGTTTTGATTAGTGCTTGTGCTATATTTATATGTTGCATCTGAAATGAGGCTGAATTTTAAGTATGAGTCTGCCTTCCTTCCCTGAGGAATTTCTCCCATCTTGCATATTTGCCTTTCAGTCCTGCACAACATTGTTCTGCCTGCAGAGCAAATAACCTCCCCAGATTGTTCACGGCTGGGCTTTCATTATTAGAATGGAAGGGTATCAATCTCCCTCATTTCTTCCTTGTTCTGGAACAGTTTAAAACAATCTATTTTGAAATGCATCCATATTTATGCATTTTGCCAGTTTTATAACAAAGCTGGCTGGAGAATTCTGGGAGTTGAAGTTCACAAGTCTTAAAGTTGCCAAAGTTGGAGACCCCTGATCTAAATTCTGTCTCCGTTTAAAGACTGTCAGTGAAGGGAACAGACCATGGTAGCATAGGGTGGGATTATTACTTACTGTGATCTGAATTATATGCTCTTGCAGCTAATACTGGGTATGCCCTAGGCATGCCCATGTTACACCAACACTCTGCAGTCTGCATTGGTTGCTGATCAATTTCCGGTCACAATTCAAAGTGTTAGTTATGACCTATAAAGCTCTTCATGGCATCGGACCAGAATAACCCGGGGACCGCCTTCTGTCGCACGAATCCCAGCGACTGGTTAGGTTCCACAGAGTTGGCCTTCTTCGGGTCACGTCGACTAAACAATGTCGTTTGGCGGGACCCAGGGAAAGAGCCTTCTCTGTGGCAGCCCCGACCCTCTGGAACCAGCTCTCCCCGGAGATTAGAACTGCCCCCACCCTCCTTGCCTTTCGTAAAGTTCTTAAGACTCATCTCTGCCATCAGGCATGGGGGAACTGAGACATCTCCCCCAGGCCTATACAGTTTATACATGGTATGTTTGTGTGTTTGTTTGCTTTTAATAATGGGGTTTTTATTTTTAAATTATTAGATTTGTTCTTACATTGTCTTTGTCATTGTTGTGAGCCACCCCGAGTCTACGGAGAGGGGCGGCATACAAATCGAATAAATGAATGAATGAATGAATGAATGAATGAATGAATGAATGAATGAATGAATAAATAAATAATAAATAATAAATAATAAATAATAAATAATAAATAATAAATAATAAATAATAAATAATAAATAATAAATAATAAATAATAAATAATAAATAATAAATAATAAATAATAAATAATAAATAATAAATAATAAATAATAAATAATAAATAATAAATAATAAATAATAAATAATAAATAATAAACAACAAACAACAAACAACAAACAACAAACAACAAATAACAAATAACAAATAACAAATAACAAATAACAAATAACAAATAACAAATAATAAATAATAAATAAATACTTTTCAAAAATAATATTTGCTTTTTAAAAGTTATAATCATATTGGTAGCTCTGTCTAACCTGCAAGTTACAAAAACATTCACTGTACTGTGAAACCTTGCCTGCTTTATCCCACACTTATGTCTTTCAATTTTTGTTTCCTCTCCAAATGCAGGACATTACCATTTTCCCTGGTAAATTCCATCCTGTTTCAGTCTAATGGTCAAGTCTATCTTGATCTTTTTGAACGTTTCCATTTTCTTCTAAAGCCACCCTTCTAGGTTTTGTGTCTTCTACAGATTTGATAATGAACAGTTTAATATTAGTCTCTGCTTTCTTGGAGATAAGGACATTTACTGTTGTCTGTCTCCTGGAACTTGATTGGTTTTCCAACAGTTCTAAAAAAATATTACAATTAATGATTTTGCCTTCTTTTTTTAAGGATTATTGGCTCCATCAGGCTATGGATCAGGAATATTCTCCACCTCCTTGTATCTATGTGTGCATATGACTTTATGCATATAGAAAAGGCAGAGCTTTGATGCACAGTTGCGCCTAGTGTTTGGTTCCACTCCACCCTGAGTTGTGGATACCTCTCATTCAGAGGTGAGATTCAACAGATGGCGAACCAGTAGCAGAAATTTTGAGAACTAGTAAATACCACCTTTGACCAGCCCTGCCTTCATCTATTCTCGACCTCCTGAGTCTTAGCTGATTTGGAGGAAATAGGGATTTTGCAGTAAACTTCTCCTGGAGCAGTGTGGGAATGGAGATTTTACAGAATCCTTTATCTGCTACGCCCACTAAGCCACACCCACCAAGCCATGCCATGCCCACCAAGCCACGCCCATAAAACCAGTAGTAAAAAAAAAATTGAACCCACCATTGCTCTGATTGCCTTTGAATTGGAGTGTCAGGCTTAAGCCATCAGTTGGAGTTAGAGACTTTGGCCTGCCACAGTAGAATAGTATCATGGGAACTGGGAGGGGTAGTTGAATGAGAGGGAAAGTTACTAGCCACAACAAATTCCTTTCTTAGAGTCCAAGGTCATCCTTTGTTCTGCACCAGCGGATGTAAGGAGGTGGTCGGTGAAATCCCTGAACTCGGACTGGTCCTCGTGATGAACTTGTGGGTGTGAGGATGGGGGATGAACCTTAACCTGGGTGGGGTACTGGAAGGATGTTAGTATTGGGATGGCAACAGTGTGACCAACATGGCTGATAATGAACTCGATCTGTATAGTCTGGCGGACAGAAGGAAAAGGGGGGACATGATCAAAACATTTAAATATGTCAAAGGGTTAAATAAGGTTCAGGAGGGAAGTGCTTTTAATAGGAAAGTGAACACAAGAACAAGGGGACACAATCTGAAGTTAGTTGGGGAAAAGATCAAAAGCAACATGAGAAAATATTATTTTACTGAAAGAGTAGTTAGTAGATGCTTGGAACAAACTTCCAGCAGACATGGTTGGTAAATCCACAGTAACTGAATTTAAACATGCCTGGGATAAACATAAATCCATCCTAAGATAAAATACAAAAATAGTATAAGGGCAGACTAGATGGACCATGAGGTCTTTTTCTGCCACCAGTCTTCTATGTTTCTATGTTTCTATAATAAATCGAACCTTGCATGAGATAATTGGACTGGAATCTGATTTATTTCTCAGATGCTATTTGGGCTGCTGATATAGAGCTTGATGTTCTTTTACTGTCTCCTACTTTAGTCCAAGCTGTATTTCTCTTCACTCACTAGGGCTACATCCCTGGTCAGTTAGGGCTTTGTTTCCCTTTGAGAAAAGACAGATGTAAAATTTGAATTAAGACATTTCTTGCCATTAGCCATTAATCCACTCTTTCTTCTTGGCAGCAGACTTCTTGGCTTTTCTTTGCTACCCCCTGGCTAATCATTGTTGCTTTGAGCATTTTTTGCATGCCTCATCACATTCTGAGTTTTAGCCTTTCTGACACAATCCGTACAATTTCTGATGACTGCCTCATACAGGCGCACCTTCTTCAATTTCCTTTGTATGTTCAATGACTACTTACTACCTACTATTACTACCTACTATTTACTTACTACCTACTAACTGTTCTGCCGGTGTGTCTCAACCGTCCGTAATTACAGGGTAATTAGTCCAGGAAGACACGCACCACATGATAAAAGGAAAACCCAAAAGTTTTTATAAAAAGAAAAAAAAGAAATAGCTCCCTTTTTAAATGTCAAAGGGATTTTCTGGTACACACAAGGCACAGGTTAAATGCAGTCCAATTGCTCACCCAATAACTGGGAAATTGAGTCCAATTCTAAAGTCCAGAGAGTCCACACACACAATCCTGAACAGCAAAAAAACACGATCTTGACGAATCAGATAAACTGCCATGAGGCTAAAACACCAGGCTGCACTTTTATCTGTAGCACTAATTACAGCAGCCCCACCCAACCACAGGTGGCCTCATTTTCTCTTGTAATAATCCTTCAGTTGTTGTCTCCTATGCATCACTCTACGCATGCATGGATATGTCATTAGTTCTTGTTCAGAACTCCAGGGATGATACAGATGACTGATCTCCTCCTGGGCTGTCTGCCAAACTCCCCTCTTCCCTGTCACTCATGCTTCCTTGGTCAGAGGAGACTTCGTCGGCAGATTCTACTGGGAGAAAAACAGGCCTGCGGCATGTGGATGTCTCCCCTGCATCCACCTCCACATTCCTTGGGGCAGGAGCTGGGCCAGAGCTCACCACAACGCTAACTAATACTTACCTCCTACTACTTACTACCTACTATTTCCTGTCAATGACTACTTCAGCTTCAATAATAACACACAAGCACACAACAGATACAAACTTAAAGTAAACCACACCAAACTCGACCTCAGGAAATATGACTTTAGTAACCAAATAGTTGATGCATGGAACTCACTACCTGATTCTGTAGTATGATCACCTAACCCCCAAAACTTTACCCTTAGACTATCCACTGTTGACCTCTCCCGTTCCCTAAGAGGTCAGTAAGGGGCATGCATAAGTGCACCAGCGTGCCTTCCGTCCCCTATGCTAATGTTTCTCTCTTACTAGTATCGTGTAGATAAACATTGTTATATCTTAGTATACTACCAATGTGTACTTGACAAAAACAAATAATAAATAAATAAATGACTATATTTTTTCTGCAAGCTCCATCATATTTGCACTAGTTTCTTAAGATCTCTCCCATTATTCCTTCCCTACTTTGACCACAATGATTCTGGTGTTGGGACTATCTTGAAACATTCAGCTTCTCTCTGTGAATAATAAAACTAAATACTCTGAGATAGTTGAAAATTTTAGTACAATGCCTTCTAAATCATCCTAAAAGAAGAGTACTATCTTACTTCTTTCTTAATAGTTAGCCTTTCTATCAATCTTAGTAGATGCTTGATATAGGTTTGGTGCTGTGTGTAGAGCAGTGTTTCCAATCTTGGCACGATGATTGCTTGGATAATTCTGAGAGTTCATTCATTCAATCATTCATTCATTCATTCATTCATTCATTCATTCATTCATTCATTTATTAGATTTGTATGCCGCCCCTCTCCGTAGACTCGGAGTTGAAGTCCCTAGAACTTCTTACTGCCATGGTTGAGAAACCTGGTTGATATAGAGTCTTTATGGAACTGGGTGAATGTCTAAGTTTGAGAAATAAATATAGCATAAATATAAATAATAAATATAGGGATATTTCTTAGGTTTCTGGAGATAGGTTCATCACCCACCCACCCCCAAATTCTACAATAAATGCAAAAACATCAATATAAAAACTGATGCCTGTTTATTACTTGGTAAATTGTCCCTAAGAGACTTATAAATAATCTGTTTTTTTTTCCTTCTCTGTTGCAAAGCTGGGAATTGAGATTGATGAAAAGCAGCCAACATCTTCCGTTTGGTCCAGTTAATTTTCTCCATCTAAATCTACAATTAGTTAATTGTCAAATGAATCATGCGCGCAGCAGCACTAGAAGGAAATCTTGGCGTCACTCAGGGATGGGTTTTGGAAATCAAAGGAAATTATAATAAGCAAATAGAACTAGAGGAGATGGGAGCAAGTTTGCCAGAGGAAACTCCATTCAGTGTAAACATGAATGAATTTTTCAGTTCTTCTGTGGATCATTTTCTTTCCAGATCTCCTGATTGCCTCTCTGCTTGGGTAGCGTGCCAGTGGGAGCTCATCACAATTTAGCCGTTTCAGGCTTTGTTTCCTTTTAGTCGACAGGATAGATATCACAAATCCTTGTGGGCCTTTTATCATTTTGAGATCTGGCTGCTTTCCAGCACGATCCATTGAAGCTTCTATTGTACAAATAATGAGTTATACTTAGCAGCTAAATCTAAAGCACTAAATATCTATGGAGATTCTCAATCGTCCAGGTCATGGTTGTCCAAAAGGTGCTTTTTCAGGGGGCAACTGAACTTTCTCATTTTTCAGAAGGAAAAGGGGGGACATGATCGAAACATTTAAATATGTTAAAGGGTTAAATAAGGGCCAGGAGGGAAGTGTTTTTAATAGGAAAGTGAACACACAAACAAGGGGACACAATCTGAAGTTAGTTGGGGGAAAGATCAAAAGCAACATGAGAAAATATTATTTTACTGAAAGAGTAGTAGATCCTTGGAACAAACTTCCAGCAGACGTGGTTGGTAAATCCACAGTAACTGAATTTAAACATGCCTGGGATAAAGATATATCCATTGTAAGATAAAATACAGGAAATAGTATAAGGGCAGACTAGATGGACCATGAGGTCTTTTTCTGCCATCAGACTTCTATGTTTCTATGTTTCTTTGAAGACCCTGAAGAAGCTCCTTGGATGAGGTGAAATGTCTTCAAAGAAAAAAAAAGTCCAGTTGCTCCCGAAAAAGCACCTTTCGGACAACCAGAACCAGGACAGCTGAGAATCTTCATAAGCTTTTGGCTATGCACTTTGGGATGAATGGTGTGGGAATATGAATGGATTTCCAGAAAAATAGCAGACTACAGACACCATTTAGAATTCTTTACCAAGTCAACTAGACACAAGAACAGTTTCCCCCCGAACACCATCACTCTGCTAAACAAATAATTCCTTCAACACTGTCAAATTATTTACTATGTTTGCACTACTATTACTAGCAGTATTTTCTCATCATTCCTATCACCCATTTCCTCCCACTTATGACTGTATGACTGTAACTTGTTACTTGTATCCTTAAGATTTTTATCAATATTGATTGTTTCTTCATTGCTTATTTGACCCCTATGACAATCATTCTTGACAAATGTATCTTTTTCTTTTATTGATTTGATTTGATTTGATTTGTATGCCGCCCCTCTCCGCAGAATTGGGGCAGCTGACAACAATAATAAAACAGTGTACAATGAACAAATCTAATATTTAAAAAATATCTAAAAAAACCCCATTATTTAAAAACATACAACACAAGCATACCATACATAAAACTATATAAGCCTGGGGGAGATGTCTTAATTCCCCCATACCTGATGGCAGAGGTGGGTTTTAAGCAGTTTGCGAAAGGCAAGGAGGGGGGGGCAGTCCTAATCTCCAGAGGAGCTGGTTCCAGAGGGTCGGGGCCGCCACAGAGAAGGCTCTTCCCCTGAGTCCCACCAGATGACATTGTTTAGTCGCTGGGACCCGGAGAAGGCCAACTCTGTGGGACCTAACTGGTCGCTGGGATTCATGCGGCAGAAGGCGGTATCGGACATATTCTGGTCCGATGCCATGAAGGGCTTTATAGGTCATAACCAACACTTTGAATTGTGACCAGAAACTGACCAGCAACCAGTTCAGACTGTGGAGTGTTGGTGTAACATGGGTATACCTAGGGAAGCCCATGATTGCTCTCGCAGCTGCATTCTGCACGATCTGAAGTTTCCGAACACTCTTCAAAGATAGCCCCATGTAGAGAGCATTACAGTAGTCAAACCTCGAGGTGATGAGGGCATGAGTGACTGTGAGCAGTGACTCCCGGTCCAAATAGGGCCGCAACTGGTGCACCAGGCGAACCTGGACAAACGTCCCCCTCGCCACAGCTGAAAGATGGTTCTCTAATGTGAGCTGTGGATCGAGGAGGACGCCCAAGTTGCGGACCCTCTCTGAGGGGGTCAATAATTCCTCCCCCAGGGTGATGGCCGGACAGATGGAATTGTCCCTGGGAGGCAAAACCCACAGCCACTCCGTCTTATCTGGGTTGAGTTTTCTCAGAACAGCCACCCTTAATTAGAACAAAATATTATTAGTTTCTTTAATTGAGGTGGCCCTAGCAGAATAAATCACTTTTTGTAGATGGTAAACTGGCAGAAAATAGTAGCTCCACTCTATCAAGAGGACAAAACTAATTATTTCCATTTAAGCAAATAGGCAGAACAAAGGGAAAAAACCCAATGGATGTTGGAAAATTGCATCTGTTACCTAATATGATGCTCTTCCACTGAATCATTTCCTCCCATCGTCTCTCCTAGCGAGAGAAATGACTCAGCAAATTCTAAACTGAAAAGTGGTCTAGTCACTGGGCCCAAAGTACTTTCACCCCAGACAGTATCCACTCTCAAAGGCCTCCAAAATATTTTGAAGTCATATTTACTTCTGATGGCCTTGAAAAGATGAGGTCAGGTAATGAACATCAAGATCAATGCGCCTTCCAGCTTATCAAGAAGCAATTACAGAAAATATTTACTCATTCCTCTCTTCTCTGAACTGTAGCAGTCTCTGGAAATGGAAAAATATCCTGGTTTTCACTCTATGCAGAATGGGGAAAATGGCTATCTTGCCCCTTCTCCAAGGTGGGTGGAGCTAGCCTTCAAGTATGGGTTAGGACCGCATTGTGATTAATGGGGACTGAATCTGTAGCTTTTAAAAGTAGTTCTGTTTACTGAAATCTCCTTCTTTTGATTCAGTCCATGACCTCAAAGGAGGCATGCAATGGAAAAATATATTGGGTTTCACTCTATGCAGAATGGGGAAAATGACTATCTTGCTCCTTCTCCAAGATGGGTGGAGCTAGCCTCCAATTATGGGTTAAGACCGCATTGTGATTAATGGGGACTGTGGCTTTTAAAAGTAGTTCTGTTTCCTGAAATCCCCCTCTTTTGATTCAGTCTGTGATCTCAAAGGACATGTGCAATGAAAAAATATCTTGGTTTTCACTCTACGCGGAATGGGAAAAATTGCTATCTTGCCCCTTCACACACAGTTTTGTTATATAGATTTGTTTTACCTGTGTGTGTCTGTCAGAGCGAGATTGCTAAGAACTTAGAGATCCCTGGCTGTCAAGATGTCATTCTTCCTAAGTACAATTCCTACTGAAAGCAGAAACATGTTTAAGCTATGAGAAACAGCATAACATTTGGAACCAGTGAAGGCAGATGCCACTGTGAATCACTGAAGTATAATGGGTGGGGGCATAATTTTTCCAAAATTTAAAGAGATGGTATCAAACTGGAACATCAATCAAGAGTAAACCTATCTCTAAATGAAGTACAGTGGTACCTCATGATACGAACTTAATTGGTTCCAGGAGGAGGTTCGTAAGGTGAAAAGTTTGCAAGATGAAACAATGTTTCCCATAGGAATCAATGTAAAAGCAAATAATGTGTGCAAATCCTTCAGGAAAATCCCAAACTTTAGAAGGGAGGTGAACAGAGGGCAGGGAGGAGCAGCTAAAGGGGGCGGGTGGAAGAAGCAAGGCTAGGCTAAAGGGTGAGTGGGAAGGAAGAAAGGCAAGGGGGGCGCCCCTCCCTTTTCTTTCTTCAAAAGACACCCTTTCAGTGCCTCTGCAAGCACACTGTTCTCCTACTTTTGTTATTGCAAAGTCTTTCCCCCTCCAAGCCGCCCCTCCCTTTTCTTTCTTCAAAAAAGGGGGGGAAAAGAAACCCCTTCAGACCAGTAGCAGCGGCTTGGGTTCGTAAGGTGAAAATAGTTCAGAAGAAGAGGCAAAAAAATCTTAAACACCGGGTTCGTATCATGAAAAGTTCGTTAGAAGAGGCATTCGTAAGATGAGGTACCACTGTACAACTTTAAATGCATCTTGGAACTGCAAGGATAGGTCTAATAAATGTAGACTTAATGGTTTCAAGGATGTTATGTCAGCAAGAACTTTCCTGAACTGTCTGCTATGCCTCTGCTTTTCTATTTCTTAAGAGGCAATACTACAGACCACATCAAATATCCAACAGAATAGCTGAAGGATGGGTGGCTACATAAATGTTTATTTATTTATTTATTCATTCATTCATTTATTTATTTATTTATTTATTTAGTCAAGAATGTATTGGTGGTATACAATGCTGTAACAATGTTTGTATACATGATACTAGTAAGAGAGAAACATTAGGACAGGAAACGGTAAGGTACGCTGGTGCGCTTATGCACCATTTAAATTTAAATAAATAAAATAACATATTTAAATAAAGTAAAATGTAGCTGCAAGCTTCCAAGGAGGGAGGGAGAAAAAGCGAAGAATCAAAAGTTGAGTGAAGAACTCTCCCTATGTAAAAAGAAACACCATAGAACCAGTCCAGCTATAAGGAAATCATTTCGCGCTTCGACTCTTAATAGGTCTCAGGCGCCTGAATGGGAACTTCAAAGAGAAGTAGAAAAAGAACAGTTGCTGGAAGTCTCAGCTTCTTTTACAGACAATTTAACTAGTATTTAACTTCATTTTTGCTTTTTAATAAGGTTTTTTTTTACTGACTTTTAATTATTAGATTTGTCTTACATTGTTTTTATTATTGCTGTGAGCCGCCCCGAGTCTTCGGAGAGGGGCGGCATATAAATCTAATAAATAATAATAATAATAAATAATAGTCTAACTCGCAGCCAGGCTAATTCACTTATTGTTTCCACAAAAAATAAGGCAATGCAGAAGTAAGACTCTTGAGATTATTTTCATAGAGTTTGTGAGCTGCCTTTATGGTTAAACTGTAGCCAAAATTTCTTCTTACAGTTTGGTCACGTTCATTGTTTGAGCAATTGACATCTATTAATAAAAACACGGACTCATTAAAATGTCACTTTGCAGCTTTGGCTCCAAAACACCCCACTTGTATCTACTTGTATTAAAGCCTATGTGTCAGACTTGGATACTATGGGGATCCTTGAGATTCCTTGAGGAAGAGATGCAATTTTAGCAGAGGTGGGTTTAAGCAAGTTCTGACCTATTCTGGAGAAGCGGTTGTGGAAATTCTGAGTAGTTTGGAGAACCGGCAAATACCACCTCTCACTGGCTCCACCCCCATCTATTCTCTGCCTTCTGAGTCCCAGCTGATAGGCAGGAAATTAGGATTTTGCAATATCCTTCCCCTGGTGTGGGGAGGGAATAGAGACTCTTTTTTTGTAATTTTTTGCCATTTTTTCTCCATAATTCACATTTATATATCAATGTACATATCCACAATATATCAATAACATACATATTTATACATTTTTATTCAGCCAAAAGTCAATATCCTATTGTGCACCTATTTTCAACTCCTATTCATCAGTCTGTTTTTCTTCATTTCATTACATCCCCCTTCCTCTATCTCAATCTCCTGCTTTTACCTTCTTACTACTTCTCTATTCCTCCTACTTCTCTCCGCTGCTTCTCCTCTCCCTTTCTATTTCCTCTTTGACCCTCTTTCCCCTTTCCTTGTTTCTTATCCTAACACATCTCATAGTTTTCAGACTGATGACATTTCTGCCACCGGTTTAGGCAAACTGGTCCAAATCAGCAGCAATCCACCACTGAAAAAGATGGATCTGTAAGTACATTGAAAACAATAGACATCAGAATGGATTTGCCTGATTTTTCTTTTATTGGATTGGATATGTTTCGTAATAGATTGTGGAAATGCTATAGCTATATCTTCATCTCAGTAATACATTTGACAAAGTATATCATGATATTTAGCAATCTAATTGTATTTGCTGAATGCATGATAAGTAAATGAATGCATAGCTGGCTCATAAATGATATCCAAAATCTGTTCATAAATCATTTCTCATCCAATGGGTCTTAGGTATCTAGTGTCCTGCCAAAACTCTACTCTTCAGTAATTTTATTAATGCCTAGGGTGATTACTTATGAAATGTATGGCTAATTCATATATTGGTGGATTAATTAATTACCTAAAAGTCATAAATAAAATACATAGCAATATTAAAGCCATAAAAATGCAAATCAATTTAGAGAAATTTAATGAAAATAACAGAATGAATTTTAAGTGGAAAATGCAAAATGGTTCAGGAGATACCCTATTTGGTAATAGTTCTTGTGAAGAAAATATTCTAGAAGTGATTGCAAATTAATTATATGCCACCAGTATGATGAGGTTGCAAAGAAACAAATTCAATTTTAGGTTGCATTAAATGTTCCTCTCTGAAGTACTGCATCCACTTCTGGACACTATACAGTATGGATTCAGAGAAATTGTAACAGGTTCAGGGAACACGAATCTGATACTTAGAAAGACAAATATTTATCTTGAGAAAGAGGAGATTGCAGGGAAAATACGATAATACTTTTCAAATATTTGAAGGGAGTCCACTGAAAATTGGGGGGGGGGGGGGACTTCCTAAAAGTAAGAGCATTTCAAAATTGAAGTCAATTATCTGGAAAGTTAGTGGGCTCCCTTTTACTGAATACAGTGGTACCGTGTCTTACAAACTTAATTGGTTCCAGGACGAGGTTCTTAAGGTGAAAAGTTTGTAAGACGAAACAATGTTTCCCATAGGAATCAATGGTAAAGTGATTAATGCGTGCAAGCCCAAAATCCACCCCTTTTGCCAGCCGAAGCACCCGTTTTTGCGCTGCTGGGATTCTCCTGAGGCTCCCCTCCATGGGAAACCCCACCTCGAGACTTCCGTTGCCAGCAAAGTGCTCCTTTTTGCAATGCTGGGATTCCTCTGCTGGGATTCCCCTGCAGCATCACAAAAACATGGAAGTCCATAGGTGATGTTTCCCATGGAGGGGAGCCTCAGGGGAATCCCAGCAGCGCAAAAACGGGTGCTTCGCTGGCAACGGAAGTCTGGAGGTGGGGCATCCTGGCGGCGGCGGTGGGTTTGTAAGGTGAAAATAGTTTGTAAGAAGAGGCAAAAAAATATTAATCCGAATCCCAGCGACCGATTAGGTCCCACAGAGTGGGCCTCCTCCGGGTCCCGTCAACTAAACAATGCCGGTTGGCGGGCCCCAGGGGGAGAGCCTTCTCTGTGGCGGCACCGGCTCTCTGGAACCAACTCCCCCCGGAGATCAGGACTGCCCCTACTCTTCCTGCCTTCCGTAAACTCCTCAAAACCCACCTTTGCCGTCAGGCATGGGGAAACTAAACATCTTCCCCTGGGCACGTTGAATTTATATATGGTATGCTTGTGTGTGTGTGTATGTTAGTATAGGGGTTTTTTCTTAAATTTATAATATTTTAATTAATTGGATTAATGTATTGGATTGTCTTTTCACTTGTTGTGAGCCGCCCCGAGTTTTCGGAGAGGGGCGGCATACAAATCCAAATAATAAATAAATAAATAAATAAATAAATTAAACCCCGGGTTTGTATCTTAAAAAGTTCGTATGACGAGACGTTTGTAAGACGAGGTATCACTGTATATCTATGATAAATTATTCCATCTGCCATAGATCCTTTGAACTGGGTTTTTGTGAAGAGAGGGCATTGATAGCCTAAGGCACTCCTTCTGTCTACATCCTTCTGCAGTTTCTCTGTCAATGCTTCTTAATTTCAAAAATAGCCATGAGATAAATTTTCTCATGATGTTTTCCTGTTGGATTTAATTTGACTCTGAAATCAAGGAAGGCTGAAGAGGGACAAAGATAATTCTATAAAACGAAAGGTAAGACTTTGTCCAATTCATCAATGTACTTGTAATTAAAACAATACTGTATTGTTCTAATATTGTAGTAGTCAAGATGTTGGACTGGCAATGGGATGACTCAATTTTAATGCCATCTTAACTAGGGAAATTCTCTGGGTGACATTAGGTCCAATCGCCAATATTTTCCATGGGCAAAGATGGGAAGAAGGAAATACATGATCCTTGTTATGAAATTTTATCAAGTGCTTTTTAGTAAGGTCTGATAAATATAGACCCCACACATCTCTATATTTTGTAAACACTGAAAAAGTATGTTTTTAAAGATTTAGATTTAACCCATGGCTATTATGCATCACAAAATTATTTCGTACTCCAAAGCTAGCATTTACATAGACTGTGCAACATCACTACAAACAGAAGAATTTAGAGAAATGTGATCCCAACATCTTTTATCCATACTTTATAAAATGAATGTATTATAAACACCTTAATTGTCACTTTACAAGGAACGTCTAGGATTTGTAGTATAAAGATCTTGAACTTGTTGTATGAAATAACTACAATGTCTTAAATCCCTTTCAGGTGTAAGCTGCAGTGGTAAGATTGAAAAATCATTGTATATACAGTTTCCATCTTCAGATATTGAGAATTATTATAACAAGGCTTAGCTTTGATGCCTCATCCTTTTATTTACGTGTAAGCAACCTCAAGCCCAGTCAAACTATTCTCTTTGAATTAAGGATAGTAAGGATAGTATTGTCACTTTCTTGGATTACTGCAGCCAAAATCAGCAGATTACAATTCAGAGAGCAAGAAATGTATAGCCAGCGTTGTAAACACCGGCCAAAACTGCCCCAGAGCGGAGAGATGCGTCTTTGCCCTTCCACGTTCTCCGGCTTCGGGCTGGGATCGAAAGTTCGGCTTTTGGCAGCATGCCAAGTCGGTGCACTGCCTCCTGGGCAGCTCAAAGTGACTTCCTCCTTTTCCCTTGGCTATCCTGAATGCGAACATCCGCCCGCCCTCCTCTATCATACAGTGTGCCTTAATGGGGTTGCCTCGTGCCTGAATAAGAATTTTTTGTGGTCTCTCCTATGGGTGCAGCCGTTTTTTCACCTATTCCATACTGATGTTAGGGACGGACTGGTTAGGGGGGTGCAGCACGATGTAGATATACATTTTGATCAATTTGCTTCTTTTTGGTCACTGAGGTTGGCAGGTTAGGGGCGGAAAGGGGCAGTAGGAGCAACTGTGCATTCTCCTTTTGGGCATTTTTTTCAAAGATGATGGGCCGCCTCTCCCCATGAACTATAGGTTGGTGCAACTCTGGGGATTGGAGGGGGGATGCCCATGGGACTCACCTTATCCAATTTCCCGTCGGGATTGGAGGGTGAGCTCCTCCCACATGCTTATGGGCGTGGCTCGTATCCAGGTGCAGGTGGCTATCTTCACCTAGTTCAGCAAGGAGTTATGCCCAATAGTTGCCTATGTATGTTTTGACAGGCAATTTCTGCCCCATTAGTTTATTGGCCCCTGCAGGTCCTTTGGTTACCTTTACGTTATTTAAATTTACATTATTTAAATTACATATTCAAATTTATGCTAATTTAATAAAGTGACCCTATATTAAACTCCAGCTACTGTCTCCGCGTCGTTATTCTGCTTCCGGGGCAATGGATAGACATTTCATAAAAATTAAGGAATAGAGTTTGCTTTGAGATTTCTTTGCAATCAATAAAGTAACATTTCCTGACAATCATAATGGTTTCACAACATGGTATTCCCATGGGATATTTCCAGAGATAAATTGAAGAGTGAATTTAATTAGAAGTCACAATTCTTGCATAAAGATCTTGCTTCATTCTCCCTCCCTCTCCTGAAAGGGGAAAGTCTAATGCAAAACCCCTCTGCAACATATTTTTGTTAAGGATTTCTCTCTTTCTCTCCTTAAATACTTCCACAACTGCCTGAGCCAGTCTATTCTTGCTGATTATTCTCCCCCTCGGCTCCACAGAAAGAACAACAAAAATATTAATATTATCAAAAAAGAAAAATGGAACTAACACTGTGCGTACATTGTTCATGACTGTTGTTAGCCGCCCCGAGTTTTCGGAGAGGGGCGGCATATAAATCCAATAAATGAAATGAAATGAAATGAAAATAAATGGAGATACAGTGGTAACTCGTGATACGAACCCCCCGTGATACGAACATTTCAAGATACGAACCCGGGGTTTGGAAATTTTTTGCCTCTTCTTACGAACTTTTTTCGACTTACGAAACTGCCGCAGATCGCAAAATGGCGCTCCTCTGGGTGCCGCCGCCCGGCTGTCACCTTTTAAAACAGCCGGGGGGCTTCTCGGCATTCTCCCAAACCCGAACCCAAACCCGAACTTTTGCTGAACTTTTCGGGTTCAGGAGGCCACCGAGAAGCACCACCGCCCACCTGTCACCTTCTGAAACAGGCGGGGGGCTTCTCGGCGTTCTCCCGAATGCCGAACCCAGAAGTTCAGCAAAAGTTCGGGTTTGGGTTTGGGTTCCATGGAATCCAGGAAGTAATCACCTTGGCATCCTTAGCAACCTGCCAGTGACGTCAAAGCTCCAAATGCTGAACACGACTCCGAACTTTGCCCAAACTTTGGAAAAATTTCGGGTTCGTGTTCGGCATACCGAACACCGCAAAATTTGGTACAGACCTGAATTGTGCGGGTTCAGTTCGCCCATCACTAGAGGTAAGTGGTGAAGAAAGAAAGAATCAGAAAGAGTAAGGGCAGTGGAAAGTTGGGGATAGAAAAAAATTAGGAGAGGAAAGATCCAGCAGAATGCATTGGGATGGGACTTCCAGAATATTTTGCCACGGGATGCCCTTCAAAAATTAAATAAAACATTAAGCAATTGCTCCCTAGCTTTTGGGTTTGAATAGGTAATTTCATCACTGGCAGTCTTATAAATGTATCAGTTTGATACATCCACTTCAGACATATCAAACTGATGCCTTTCTCTTTACCTTAGCTCTTTGATGAGCTATAAAAGAACTTGCAGACTTTCAAGACTGCTAGGTCTATTTGTGTGAAAGTGAATGAAGTCAGCCACCCCTATTTACAGGACAGATTGCTGTTCAACTGAATCATTTGAGTCAACACAGATTTTCTGCTTCATGGTCCAGGTCAGTGATGGCGAATATTTTTTTCCTCAGGTGCCAAAAGAGCATGTGCGCACACTATTGCACATTCACAAGTCCCCACACCCATAATTCAATGCCTGGGGATGGCAAAAACAGCTGCCTCTGCCAGCCGGAGGCCCTCTGGAGGCCAGAAACGGCCTGTTTCCCAACTTCTGGTGGGCCCAGCAGGCTTGTGTTTCGCACTCCAAAGACTTCCTTGGAGCCAGGGAAGGTAAAAATGCTCTCCCCCATCCTCCCGGGAGGCTCTCTGGAAGCCAAAAATGCCCTCTCCAATGCTTCTGTGTGAGCCAAAAATCAGCTGGCCGGCACACATATGCACCTTGGAGCTGAGCTAGGGCAACACCTCATGTACCAGCAGATATGGCTCCATGTGCCACCTGTGGCACCCATGCCAATAGGTTCGTCATCACTGGTCTAGTTGTAATTCTGTTTGTCCAGAAACCCTTGGTGAATATTCTGGTGTTTTTAATGAGGTATATAGCAACTTCAGTTTATTATTGCTTATTGTTTTAAATTTCCTTGAATGGACAGTCAATGTTTTTTTGCCCTGATTGCTGTTAGAAATCTTATTTACTTCAATGGTGTCTCAATGCTGTCTATTGATGTTTAATTTCTTGTTTTTCCTCCCAAAAGACTATACAGCAAAGCTCCTGATGAGTCACTGAGGCTTTAAAGAATGTCAGAAAGACTCACCAATTTATAATAAATGTTTCACCAATTTATAATAAATGTTGTGGTTCTTAATGAGTCAGAATACAGGAGTGATAGGAACAGAGAGATCAGGAATGGTACAACATGTAATGCTAGCCTGTGCTTATGTATCACAAGAAAGGAGCAGAACAACTGATTTTCTCTACCAGAATCTTCCTGTTGCTTCCAACCAAATTGTTGGGCACATTTTGGGATGCAACCCCATCCCAGCAGCAGTGGTGGGCTCCTGCCCCAATTGGGGTGAGGTAGGGGGAGGTAGTAAGTTTATGCACTATTTATTGAATACTTAATAGTTTTTTATTGTCCTTTTTTCTCTAATAGTATGATCCCTAATTACTGTTAAAATAGGAAATAATTAAATAGTATGTTTTTACACATAAATGCTTTAATCATTTTAATCATTATCTAGAACTGGACTTTTATAGCAATTAAAGAAAATTGAGCTATTTTCCTAATCTGTTATCATACTGAACGTTGTGGGTTCAGTACAAAACCTTAAAATGTTACTGTGCTCCTCAACAAATAATGCTGTCTATCATTTGTCCTTTTTGTGGCTATTCAAATAATGTGACTTAATCAACTGAAAGAGTCCAAGCACCTATTTGAACATTTATCTTGGTTGGTAAGCCACCCCCACTCAGGGACATGACCTTTAAGCCACCCTGGTCACATGATTGTCGAGCCACTCCCACCTGGTCACATAGCATGCAAGCCACTCCTACCCAGTCACATGACCATCAAGCCACACCCCAAAAATAAGCCACACCCACAGTGTGGCAGTAAAAAATTTGGCAGCCTATCACTACATGCAACCCACAGGACGATGCAGTAAGAAGGACCAGACACTAGGATATTAATTAACTAATAATTGACCAATTTATCTGAAAATGCCTGTTAAGCTTTTTAGTTCTAAACAACTCTGATTAAATTAAATGGACAATCCAATACAGTAGTACCTCGTCATACAAACCCCTTGTCATACGAACTTTTCGAGATACGAACCCGGGGTTCGGAATTTTTTTGCCTCTTCTTATGAACTTTTTTCACCTTACAAACCCGCCGCCGCGAACACCGAACCTGGAAGTTCGGCAAAAGTTCTGGTTCGACATTTGGGTTCGGGAGGCCGCCAAGAAGCACCGCCGCCTGGCTGTCACATTTTGTAAGACGAGGTATCACTGTATATCTCTGACTGGCCCCGCCCAAATCTATTCTCTGCCTCCTGATTCCCAGCTGATTGGGAGAAAATGGGGATTTTGCGGTGTCCTTCCCTTACCACGCCCATCAAGTCATGCCCACCAAACCACAGTCACAGAACCAGTAGTAAAAAAAAACCTGAAACCCACCATTGTTTCATTTGTAGCATTTATTTCAAGTGCATATATAAATAAATCGAACTTCGTATTGTATATTTAGAATTCTAGCTTTGGAACTCTACCTTCAGATGATTAGGGAGAAGGAGATATTTTTAAAGATGGGCCAACAGCATCACATGTTAATAGAGAGGGTATTCTGTAAGATAGGAAGACTAGGTTCCAGCTTTTACATTCTAATGTGCTTGTGTATTTGCAGGAAACAAATATTAATGACTTCCACAACTAATGTCTCAAAGCAGTGAGACGAGAAAGTCATGAAAAACCGAAACCTCTAAAACTGTAAACCAGTCAATATGAGTTAAATATGCTCTCTTTCTTCCTAAATAGTAAAAGAAAAGGAATAATATCAGGCATCATGATCATCACCATTTAAAGACTAGAACAGGAACTGAAGGATTACTGGCTCCTACTTCATATTATTAGGAAATCTAGCAATATGCTAGTAAACATTTGTAAAATCTTGCAAGTCAGATCATGCTGTACTTCCTCTTTCTTCTTATACTTCAATGAATTAGATAATGTTTACCTGAATAATATCTGAATGTTATCTTATTTGTGGACTTATAAAATGCTTCAGCCCTTTTTCCTTAGGTAATAATTCCCAAATATTTCCTTCAAACTCATTTTCCTTGCTCTGTGCAGCTATAAGCAGAGCCACTCAAACACCAATCCTTTAAAAGCAGAGTCATATATATGTAATCAACATCAGATTGTCCCATCCATCAGAAAAGGATGGGTTCCAGAAGATGGAAATTAAGATGGAAGCAAACTAAGGCAGATTCAATGCTATTTGAAGACAGTGCTCCTGAACAAAGTAAATGGTAGCTTTCCATTCTATCTGTAGGTCAAGTAATTCATAAATCCTCCATTAAGGTAGCTATTAGGGCAAAATCATCCAGCATCTGAGGACAAGACATCATTTACTGGGCAAACTATATGGTATGTATCCTTCTATATTTCCTTATTTCCCTCCTCATTCCTTGCTCAGAGCAACCACATCCCACATCGCTCTACCAAATGGTGGGATTGGACTGGTCAAATGCAAAATGGAAGGATAATCAAGATCAACGTAATTAATCCAGTTGTGAAGAAAGATCAAAATAGAGATGTGTTTCTCAATCTTGGGAACTTTAAGAAATGTGGATATCAACTCCCAGAATTCCCCATCTAGTATGAATGTTGGGATTTAAAGTCCAGATGTCTTAAAGTTGCCAAGAAACACTGAAATAGAGTAACTTGCCTTTAACATTTAATATACAAACCTGAGTAGCAGAGATATACCATGCACATACATATATACAGTAAGCTTGCTTACCCAAATCTGTAGCTTAATTCTTTTTTCATTTTTGAAGACTGTTTTCACTTTGAAATCGATCCCAACAGTGCTTACAAAAGCCGAGGTAAAAGAATCATCAGCATAACGGAATAAGAAGGAGGTTTTTCCAACGCTGCTGTTACCAATGATGAGAAGTTTGAACATATAATCAAAGTTCTGATCTGATGTTTCCTTTTGGCCATATCGGGTATCTTGCGCAGATGCCATCTATAGATTGCAGATGAGGAAAGAGAGAAATTTTTTTTAGATTAAATGTTATGTTGGCTTCACGTAACTCCAAAGTACTTATATTTTCACCAGCCTTCTCAGCACTAGGTGCCCAGATATTTACATATAAATTGAAGGAGATCTTACTATAATACCAATAACTATAGTGAACATTTTGGTTTCAGTGGAAACCTTCCCCTCCACAAGGGAGCAGAGCTAATTATTATTATTATTATTATTATTATTATTATTATTATTATTATTATTTAATACATTTGCATGCCGCCCCTCTCTGCAGGCTCGGGGCAGCTCACAGCAGTGATAAAACAATATGCAATAACAAATCTAATATTAAAAGTCTAAAATAACAATTTAACATTACAAAGTCTAAAAGCCCCATTATTTAAAAAGCATACACACAAACATACCATACATAAAACTACATAGGCAAGGGGAGATGTCTCAGTTCCCCCATGCCTGACGGCAGAGGTGGGTTTTAAGAAGTTTACGAAAGGCAAGGAAGGTGGGGGCAATCCTAATCTCTGGGAGGAGCTGGTTCCAGAGGGTCGGAGCCGCCACAGAGAAGGCTCTTCCCCTGGGTCCCGCCAGCTGACATTGTTTAGTCGATGGGAACCGGAGAAGGCCAACTCTGTGGGACCTAACCGGCCGCTGGGATTCGTGCTGCAGAAGGCGGTCTCACAGATATTCTGGTCTGGTGCCATGAAAGGCTTTATAGGTCATAACCAACACTTTGAATTGTGACTGGATCGGCAACAAATGCAGACTGTGGAGTGTTGGTGTAACATGGGCATACCTAGGGAAGCCCATGATTGCTCTCGCAGCTGCATTCTGCACGATCTGAAGTTTCCGAACACTCTTCAAAGGTAATTAATTCTGTTGTCCAAATGGCCATGATTGTGTATATTCACAGAAGTGTTTTTAAGCATTCCTAAAATAGAGCACAACCATCAAAATCAATTGCTATGAAAAGGAGAAGAATTCTAGTGCCTAGGCCAAAGTAGAAGGAATGGCAAAGCAATTGAAAAAGCAGGGAGGGAAATCTTTGAAAATTTTCTGAATTTTCTGAATTTTCTCTTGTATTATGATCTTACTACAGTAATCCCTTGCTACATCGTGGTTCATCTTTTGCGGATTCGGTACTTCATGGGTTTTCAAAGGGGGCTTAAATCCATTAAATCCATTGAAAATTTTAAATCCATTTAAAAAATCATAAAATTCTTCTACAGTACTACTGTAATCTATTTAAAAAGTGGTAGATCTCACATGTAGTTCCAACTGAGAAACATTATAGAATGACTGTTTAATGCAAAGGGTGGATTTTAAAAGTCCAAATACTCATTAGATACATTAAAATATATATTTCCTCTACTTCACGGAAATTCATTTTTCACGGGTGGTCTTGGAACGCATCCCCATGAAAAATGAGGGATTAGTGTATATCAAATTGATATCCTGCCTTCCCCTCTATGCTATGCATACCACAGCATTTTTTGTGTGTGTGGTTGTGGGGGCTGGCTTTGAGTAATGTATTGGGGTTGCAATTTTTAAAGTGGGCAAGGTCAGGAGGGTGAGAAAGTATGGCACAATAGCTATATATAGCATAATTTCAGTTGATTACAATTGCATTTTATTCTTGCGTTATTTTTTTACCTTTAGTTTATATGCCTTTCTATTTCCAAAGACACAGAATGGCATATAAATAGAAATGAATGAATTGAATGAATAAATAAATAAATAAATAGTACGTTATAGTTGTTGTTGATACAGTTAATAAATATATGAAATGTGTTCAAATGAAGAATTATATTTAGAAAATTGCTACCAAGTGCAACTAAGAAAAATAGCTGCCATTGTTAAATGAATCTTTCTAATAGATGGCCTCTGAATATTTAGGGTTTAAATTTGTGTAAATATGTATAAATGTATACATCTGCCAGGACAAAAGATTCTGAATTCTAACTTGGCCAATAGAAACTTCAAAGCATGTATTTTGATGTGATCTTGCTGAATGTTCACTCAACTTTGGTTAATTCCTGCCACTGTTGAGCTTACACATTAAATATGTGAATTTCTGCTCTGTTGGGGGAAAAATATCCTAATAACTTCTTCACCATAATGGAAATGAATTTGGTTTTATGTTTTTTAAAAAGCAGCAGAACATTGTGGTAAACCTCTAACTGACTGGAAAATTCAGGAAGTTGAAGTCTAGCTATCTTAAAGCTGCTAATTAAGGTTGAGAAACACTATTTTCTAATGGATGATATGTGGACTTCTTGCAGTTGCTACAGGTGTCAGATGTCTTCCTGTCTTTTATTTTTCCCCCCAATGATGATCTATATCTTCTTTGGCTTCCGACATATCATGTCAGGATTAGTACCTGAGATAATATTCCAGTTGCAGTGAAAAAAGTTGTAATTAGTGTAAAGTAAAAAGAATGCTGAGTCATGATGGATCAGCAGGATGTCCTACAACCTGATTGGTCAAGATCTGTATATACTGTAATGAACCTTTGGATAGGTGTGGCTTGTGGTCAGTGGTGACTTGTTGTAGTTTATGGTTAGTAGCGGTAGAGTTGTCTAGTAAGATTGTTTGGTGTTGTGTAATATAGAATAAAGAGCATAGTTTTGATACTAAAAAGAAATAAAAGTCTTCTGAAGAATTCCTGCTGTAGTGTCTTCATTCTGAAAGCTCTCCAGTTCCTGATATCCTTTCTACTTCTGGGCAGGAAGCTTCTAAACGCAACTCTGACATATCAATCAATAGTCCTAAATGAAAACATAATAAGAAACACCTCCCATGGTGCTTTTTTCAGTTCAGGAATATGGGCAGTCAGGGAATTTGATCTCCATTAAGAGTGTACAAACTAGACTGAATCCAAATGTCAGTCTGACTTGACAATTCAGAAAGCTGTTGGAAGTATTGAAGGAGATAGTTTCTTTTCTAAATCAAATGCATCCTCCTTAATATCAGTTATCCAGCTAATATTGTACCAAAGGAGAAGTGGTATAGCAACACAGGATGACTACTTCACCTTGTACAAATGCCAAAACAGACTCAAATAGAGGAGGTCTAGGTAAGAATAGGTCTGCCATACAAGCTCATAAAATAAAGTCATAGGCTGCCCAGTGGTTTGGATTTAATCCAAAAGACCTAAGGACCACATTAGAGTGTGAGCATCCCGCATTTGTATCTTTTAGCAGAATCATGTGGCAGCTACTTTAAAGAGTGCTGCAGTGGCCTAGAGGTGGAGTTCTTGCCTCGCAAATCAGAAGGCTGTGAGTTTGATCCTAAGTAGAGACAGATATTTCTCTGTCTGGGTACAATGAGTATATATCTCCTCGAGATTCGACTACTGCAATGTTCTCTACACGGGGCTACCTTTGAAGAACTTTCAGAGATTTCAGGTGGTGCAAAATGCAACCACACAAGCAGTCATGGGCCTTTTGAGATATGACCATGTTTCTCCAGCACTCTGTGAGTTGCATTGGCTGCCGCTTGGTCTCTGGACACAATTCAAAGTGTTGGTTATGACCTATAAAGCCCTATATGGCATCGGACCAGAATACTAGTGGGACCGTGTTCTGCCTCATGTATCCCAGCAGCTGATTAGGTCCCACAGAGTGTGCATTCTCCAGGTCCCACCATCTAGACAATGTCATCTGGCGGGGCCTAGGGGAAGAGCCTTCTCTGTGGCAGCATCATCTCCCTCCAGAGATTTGTACCGCCCCCACCCTCTTTGCCTTTCACTAGGTTCAAGACTCATCTCTGCCGACAGGCTTGGGACCGCTAAGTCTAATATCTAGCCTCAGCTGATGAATGAATTTACATGTATGAATGTGAGTGACTGGTCTTAAGATATTGGGGTTTTAGAATGTTTTTAGACTTAGATTTCTATATGTTCTGTATCTATTCTTGTTGTGAGCCGCCCTGAGTCTGAAGAAAAAGTGACATAGAAGTCTAATAAACAAACAAACAAATAAATATCTGCTGAACAAAACTCTGCATTGCCAACAGGAAGGGCATCTGACCATTAAACCCTCTGCTAGCTCCATTCAGTTGCTCAGACTCCACCCTGTAAGGGATTATTAGATGATTAATAGTTAAAAGATGATATGGCAGCTGAGTTTCAGACAGGGCTACATTGTTCTCTGAAGCAGCTGGCTGAACTGAACCTGACACAGAACACAGCCCTTGAAAAGGGTAGGTGGGAATTCTGAGCAGCATTTTAGAAAACATATTAACTTAAAAGCGTTCATATCCTTCTTTCTTCCATGTAGCCCTAGGAGCCATAGTTTATTCTTTACTCTCATTTTATCTTCGTAACACCCTTGGAAGGTAGTTGAACTGAATGGATGCAACTGACTTAAACTTGCCTACGCCAATGAAGATTTTAACCTTGTTCTGCTGGCGTGTTTCAATCGCCCATAATTACAGGGTAATTAGTCCAGGAAGATACACACCAAACGATAAAAGGAAAACCCAAAAGTTTTTATAAACAGAAAAACAGAAACAGCTCCCTTTTTAAATGTCAAAGGGATTTTCTGGAACACACAAGGCACAGGTGAAATGCAATCCAATTGCTCACCCAATAACTGGGAAATTGAGTCCAATTCTAAAGTCCAGAGAGTCCACACACACAATCCTGAACAGCAAAAAACCATGATGTTGACGAAATAATGAATCAGATAAACTGCCATGAGGCTAACACACCAGGCTGCACTTTTATCTCTAGCACTAATTACAGCAGCCCCACCCAACAACAGGTGGCCTCATTTTCTCTTGTAATAATCCTTCAGTTGTTGTCTCCTATGCATCACTCTACGCTTGCGTGGATGTGTCATTAATTCTTGTTCAGAATCCAGGGATGATACAGATGATTGATCTCCTCCTGGGCTGTCTGCCAAACTCCCCTTCCCTGTCACTCGCGCTTCCTTGGTCAGAGGAGACAGATTCTACTGGAAGCAAAACAGGCCTGCGGCATGTGGATGTCTCCCCCACATCCACCTCCACATTGCTTGGGGCAGGAGCTGGGCCAGAGCTAACCACAACACAGTCCAGCAGAAAGCTAATAGAATATCACTGTACTTATGAGGATGAATAATTGATAATGATATGAAGTATCCTGTTGTCAGCCTTTAAACCAGACTTTTTCTGCTATTACAGTACAAATGCTACAACATAAAGCACAATTTCAAGGTGGTGATATTTTTAGAATGCTATTGAGGCTTTTCAGTCCTTCTATGTGTAATTTATCCCCCCGGCCTCCTTTTTCAAAACAGTTCTTAACTGGCAGCATCTGCTTTCACTGTTGCAAAATTGGGGTGCTTGACTTTTACTTGCAGACAAGTGCAAAATTCTCTCTATATATCAAGATTCAGGAATTACTATTGTTATCACTACACTGAAATACACTCCTTCTCATTCATGGACTGTAACTACACTATTCTCATTTTAAAGGAGTGATGTTCACGCATTTTTCCCAATGATTAACAGCTGTTTTGGGAATATCAGGATGGAGCTGAATTATAATAATAAGCATTAACTATCCATTTGCCTGTTTGAATTATGTTTGGACTTTTATATGCCTGGACAGAAACTGACTACACAATTATGGATGATTGGATGGTTATCTATAAACCCATTTCAAAATCTATAAGCCACAATCAGAATCTAGAAGTGATATTTAGGATGTTGCAAAGAATATTTTTCATTGAGGTAATTAGAATGGGCTGTTCATTAAGTGACTTACATGATTGATATGCCTAACCATTAAACAAATATTGATCAGAATGGTCAGTTGAGAATATTTTCCATTTTTTCTGGATCCCTGAAATGTTCTATATCCCTCAGCTTCTTTTTCAATGCTGGAAAAGGACAATATTTTGAAAATGGTCATCAATTACTTATTTTGTTTTGGGATTTGTTGAGCACAGAGAAGTTTCCTTGTTAATGCATTGGTCTACCACATGTCATGTTCCAGATTTTTATTTGTAATTAAACTATTTTTATTTATTTATTTATTTATTTGTTTGTTTGTTTGTTTGTTTGTTTGTTTGTTTATTTATTTATTTTACTAGAGTTGCAAGGGACCTTGTAGGTCATCTGGTCCAACCCCTGCTCAGGCAGGAGTCCCCATACCATTTCAGACAAATGGCAGTCCAATCTCCCCTTGAAAGTCTCAACTGTTTGATCACTCACAACCTCCATAGGCAAGCTGTTCCACTGGTTGATCGCTCTTACTCTCAGAAAGTTCCTCCTTATTTCCAGGTTGAACCTCTGTTTGGTTCCAACCATTATTCTTAGTTTGGCCTTCTGGTACTTTGGAAAACAGCCTTGAGCCCCTCCTCAAGTATTGGAACACTGCTGTCATGTCTCCCCTGGTCCTTCTCTTTGCTAGAGAAGCCCCCACCCTCCTTGTCTCTCGTAAACTTCTTAAAACCCACCTCTGCCACCAGGCATGGGGGAACGGAGACATCTCCCCCGGGCCTATACAGTTTATGTATGGTATGTTTGAGTGTATGTTTTCTTTTAATAAGGGGTTTTTAATGACTTTTGTTGTATCCTGAAATGGCTACCTTGTAACGCTGTAAATAGTTTGTTCCTCTTTTCCAGCGCTGTCTGAGCCCAAGCAGGAAGTCGCTCCTGATTGGCTCAGACGCGGCCGGCTCTCGCTTTGGCGGGAACCGCAAAAGTATAAAAGAAGCGGCTTCTCCCTGCAGAGCCAGTCGGTACTCGCTGAATCGTCACTTTACCTTGCTGAGCTGTCACTTATTCTCTGAGCTGAATAAAAGTACCGATTGCTCAAACCCTGTCTCTGGGTCTACTTCACTGGCGACGAACGAACGGAAGAACTTCGCGTGCAACATGGACAAAATCCAGATCGGCCAGGCTCCAGAACTTTTCGATGCCGAGAAAATGACTTGGGACGAGTACATGGCCACCTTCGAGATATTCCTCGAGGCGGCGGGAATGCAGGACGCCGGAGCCGATCGCAGACGGGCTATTTTTCTAAACTACTGCGGCGCAGAGATCCGTAGACTTGCCCAAACTCTCACCGAACCAGAACAAGCAAGAGCCACAGCGTGGGACGTCCTTCAACAGAAACTAGCGAGCCATTTTAAACCAACCAGACCAGCCGTGGTTTACCGGCATCAATTTCACATGATGGCTCAGAGAGAAACCGAGTCGATAAGCCAATTCACAACGCGGCTTCGAACGGTACTCGCTCAATGCAAGTTTCAAGATCCGGAAGCTCGCCTCACCGACGCCTTGATTTTCGGCATGAAGAACCACACAGTGAGAAGTAAACTCCTCACCGAAGATGAGCCGACTCTACAAACCGTAATCAAATTAGCGCAAACCGCGGAAGCAGCCGACGCAGCGGCAAGAGAATTAAAAGAGCACGGAAGGCGAGAAACCATTGCCAAAATCGACGCCGAGTCTCCCAGCGCCATGGGAACAGACGTCCGCGGCCAGCTAACTAGCAACGGGGACGACTGCCTCCTCCTGCAAGACCAACCGAGACACCCTAGAGCTACTCATCCAGCCCCCTGCGCGGGCTGCCGGGGAAATCACCAGCGCCATCGATGCCCGTTCCGCGACACCACTTGCCGCCGTTGCAACCGGAGAGGCCACATCGCCATCGCATGCAGGGCAACGGCACCAGAAGAAACTTTTGCCACACAACAATACCAGCGACCCCAAAACCACCACCCCCAATCGCGAGAAAGGAGACCGTTCCGCAACTCGGGTCAAAGGAATTACCCCACCGCTAACCGAGACTACAATAGAGGTAACTCTCAATATTCCGTGAATAACACGGCAACCAAAAAGGGGGCTAAAATTGTTATCTCGTTGTTGCTAAATAACCAGCCTTGCTCAATGGAGCTAGATACGGGTTCGAGATATACCATCATGCCCTGGGAAAAATTTAAGCTATATATGCCTAATGTGTCTGAGGCTGACCTAATTCAAACCTCTTTGGTGATCAGAGACTTCCAAGGGGGGGTAATCTCGGTCCTGGGAACTGCAAATGTACCTATTGTATTTAAGAATGTCAAATGTACCCTTCCCATGCTTATTGTGACGGGGGCCAAACACTCCCTGCTAGGGCTAGCATGGATGGAACCGTTGGGGATTGAAATTTCGGGTGTGTGTAATGTAAACTGTGATATTATGCCTAACTTTGTGAAAGAGTTCCCTGAAGTGTTCAGCCCCACCTTAGGATTGTATAAGGGAACCCCCATATCTTTCTCTATTGACCCCAAGGTCCCACCAGTTAGACTGAAACCTCGCAGGGTTCCCCTCCCGCTTCTCCCCAAGCTAGACTTACAGCTGGACAAACTCATTAGTCAAGGTATCTTGGTCCCTGTGGAACAGGGGCCATGGGAAACTCCCATAGTGACACCCCTGAAGCCAGATGGCTCCTTAAGAGTTTGCGCTGATTACAAATCAACCCTGAATAAGGCACTCCAACACCACCCCTACCCCATTCCGGTTGTGCAACAACTCTTACACTCCCTGGGGGAGGGGAAAAGGTTCGCAAAGATCGACCTGGCGCAGGCTTACCAGCAACTTCCGGTCGATGAACAAACAGCAAACGCTCAAACAATTGTAACGCACAGGGGGGCTTTCAAATGCACGAGGTTACAGTTTGGGGTGAGCATAGCCCCAGGGATATTCCAGAGCATCATGGAACGCCTATTGTCAGGGGTAAATGGGGCCATCCCATATTTTGATGACATCTTAATTGCAGGGGAAAACCAGGAACAAGTGAACAAAAGAATAAGGGAAGTACTTAAGAGGCTACAGGACAAAGGGTTACGAATCAAGCCTGATAAATGTGTCTGGGGAACTAACAGTATTGAATTCCTAGGATATAAAATAGATAAGGAAGGTATCCACCCCACAACTGAGAAGCTGAGAGCAATTAGAGAAGCCCCAGAGCCACGAGATAAGAGTGAGTTGCAAGCATTTTTGGGCCTCCTTAATTTTTATTCCGTTTTTTTAAAGCAGAAGGCAACAGTAGCAGAGCCTCTCCATCGTTTACTCCAGAAGGAAGCCCGCTGGACATGGGGGAAAATTGAACGTGAAGCCTTTGCTCAAATAAAAAATTTACTAACTTCTAAAAGTGTAGTAGTCCAATATAGTGCCTCACTACCCATTAGGCTCACGTGCGACGCTTCGCCGTACGGCATAGGAGGAGTCCTAGCTCACGTTCTACCTAATCAGACAGAGGCCCCAATAGCATTTTTTTCAAGAACCATGACCAGCACGGAGAGAAATTATAGCCAGTTAGACAAGGAGGCTCTGGCATTAGTGGCAGGGGTAAAGAAGTTTCACAATTACATTTTTGGAAGAAATTTTGAGCTAGTCACTGACCACAAACCCCTACTAGGCCTGCTAGCCCCCAACAAGCCCACTCCACCTTTTATGTCTCCAAGACTAATCAGATGGGCCCTTTTCCTCTCTGGGTATCAGTATGAGCTCACCCACAAGGGGGGGAAGGAAATCAATCATGCAGACGGCCTCAGCAGATGCCCCATAGCAGACTTGGTAGAAGACCCTGTTCCAACCACAGACGTGCTAATGATAGAACTCGAGGAAAACCCACTAACCACAGCAAAAGAGGTAGCTGCACACACGCAGCAAGACCAAATCCTGAAACAAGTAGTGAACTGTGTTCTAAAGGGATGGCAAAATGATATTGTTAAACCTGAATTGTGTGATTTTAAGAACAAAAGGCTTGAATTGTCATATGTAAAAGGTTGTTTGCTGTGGGGGGATAGAGTGATCATCCCCAAACGCCTAAGGGAAAAGGTACTCAGAATGTTACACGTGGGCCATCCTGGGATTGTCAGGATGAAGAGCCTAGCAAGGGGGCATTTATGGTGGCCAGGGCTTGATGCTGATATTGAAAGTTGGGTTTCAAAGTGTGACCCGTGCCAAGAGTCTAGGCCCAATCCCCCCAAAACAACTCCGGCTGAGTGGGAACAGCCTGCTGGCCCTTGGTCTAGGATCCACATTGATTTTGCTGGCCCAGTGGGGTCTCAGTATTTCCTAATAGTGGTTGATGCTTTCTCCAAATGGTTGGAAATAATAGCAATGAACAACATAACCACAAGTGCCACTATCAAGGTATTGAGCAGACTGTTTGCATCCCATGGTTGCCCTGATCTATTGGTGTCTGACAATGGACCACAACTAACAGCCAGGCAATTCGAATTATTCCTAGATGGCCTGGGGGTCAGACATGCCCTCATCTCGCCTTACTCGCCCTGGGCTAACGGGTTGGCAGAACGTTACGTAAGGGTGGCAAAAGAGGCATTGCACAGGTCAGGCCCTGGAGATGTGCAACAGAACTTGGACCAATTCTTATTAACCCAGCACATTACCCCTAACTCGCACACACATGTAAGCCCTGCAGAGTTATTGATGGGGAGAAAGTTGAGGTCACCACTAGACAGGTTAAACCCAAGGTTCTGTTTGAATAATAACCAAATGTGCATAAAACCAGAAAGAGAAATGTATTTGGGTCAAAATGTATATGTAAAATGCTTTGATGGAAATGTAAACTGGATGAAGGGAATTATTGTTAAGCAAAATGCACCCAAGACTTATATTGTTAAACTGGAGGATGGTCGTTTGTGGAAACGACACATAGACCACATTCGGAAACGAACTGAAAACCAATTACAACAACCCGCTGACTCGGACTCTCCCCCCTCAACAGACTTTTATACATTGCCCGAACTAAGAAACACGCAGAGAGACTTATCGGGCCAGGGGGAACCATCCAGCGACGCCGAGCCATCCTCGTCCTCCGAGGCCTTCGTTGGGCCCGCCAGGCCTAGTCCGCCGCACCGGGAGAACAGCGGCGAGCCATCCTCCACAGTCAGTGGCGAAGGAGAAAATGGACTGCGCAGGTCAGCGCGAGAGTCTCGAAGGCCTCACCGATTGGACGACTTCGTCACGTGGCTTTCTTGATGGATGGGTCCAACTATGAGGGGAGGGGTGTTGTATCCTGAAATGGCTACCTTGTAACGCTGTAAATAGTTTGTTCCTCTTTTCCAGCGCTGTCTGAGCCCAAGCAGGAAGTCGCTCCTGATTGGCTCAGACGCGGCCGGCTCTCGCTTTGGCGGGAACCGCAAAAGTATAAAAGAAGCGGCTTCTCCCTGCAGAGCCAGTCGGTACTCGCTGAATCGTCACTTTACCTTGCTGAGCTGTCACTTATTCTCTGAGCTGAATAAAAGTACCGATTGCTCAAACCCTGTCTCTGGGTCTACTTCAACTTTTAATTATTTTTAATTATTAGATTTGTTATATATTGTGTTATTATTGTTGTGAGCCACCCCGAGTCTATGGAGAGGGGTGGCATATAAATCTAATAAATTGAATTGAATTGAATTGAATTGCTAGACTATCCATGCCCAGTTCCTGCAACCTCTCTTTGTATGTTTTAGTTTCCAGTCCCCTTATCATCTTGGTTGCTCTCTTCTCTCTCTATTTGTCACTCTCTTCTCAATTCTAGACTTGTGTGTATTTGTTCTTAAGGTTTGGTCTTGTGCAACTAGAATCAATCCCTATTTCTCTTTAATTCCCCTGTTTTTAGCCATTGTCAGATATTTCTGTTATTGTTCCCACTAGGGCACTTTGCAATGTTTTTCCCCCTCTACTCTCCCCTCTACAAATATTTGGAATTCCCTGGTCTACCTGGATTCCTTTGCATGGATTCTACTCTTTGTATTACAAAACACTGATCCACCCAGGTTTACATGAAAATACTCCCACAATATTTAGTTAGTGTACTATTCCTTTCTTTATTAGTGATGTCCCTCGTCCCCTTAGATTTATCACTAGAGAATTTTTTAAAAATAAAAAGAAATACTGTAAATCTCTGGACACCCTTGGTGCCTCTAGCATGGAGATCCTACTGCTTAGGTTTCAATTCATATCTATATGTTGGAATAAAGCACCAAATATAAAGTGACCAGATTATAACCTTGGTAAAGCGGGACATCAATGTGGAGGGTGGCGGTGGGAGCAAAGCACAGCAGAGTGGCAGCGAAACTGTGAATGCAGTGCTCGCCTGCCAGCTGCAAGTTGTAATGTCCGGCTGAGGCTCCTCCTCCTCTTCTCCAGCTGCTACTCAAATTTGAAGGTGAAGATCATGGAAAGGAAGATCTAAACTCCAGAGGTTTCTTCAGCAGACTACAGGCAATCCCTACTGCAGAAGGCAAAGGGGTTGCCAGATGCAAACCGGCTGCAAAAACGCTCTGGAAAGTGCCGAGCATTTAAGGGATCCCAGAAGGGGAGCTGATCCCTTCTGAATGAAACCAGCTTGCAAAAACAACTGATGCTTAGGTGAAACAATTGCTGGGAGAGAGGTGGGGGGGGGGAAACAAACTTGGAGGTCAGATTGGTTGGTCCCCAAACTTACAAGAGAGAGAGATTGCTACTTGTTTAGTGGAGCTTCGTCTACCTTCCTGAGATCGGCGCCGGCAGAGGAGGCAGGAACCAAGTGAGGAGGAGGCACCCGAGCCACCAGCCAATGCCACACTATCTGCGGTGGTGGGAGAGCTGCTCGGCATCAGTCTTTCTTACGGTCTGGCCCCTCTCACTCAGGGAGCACGCTCGGTCACCAGCGGAGCCTGGAGCTGCCTCCTCGCAGCCAGACTTTGGCCATCGGACATCGGAGGTGGTGTTCCTCTGGCCAACGTCTCCAAGCCCAAGCCTGTCATGGATTGACCTGACCCTTCCCCCTTGCTTAAGGTGACCAGACGTCCCATTTTTAAAAAATCAGGACTTTTTAAAAACAATGTGGGGTGTGGGACATATTGCTCAAAAGCGGGACTGTCCCACCAAAAGCGGGACATCTGGTCACTTGAGCCAAATACTGCCATGCATTTGTAACCCATTGTTCCTCCAAGCAGTAGTACAACTTTGGTAATTGTTCCACTGCTCTGAACTCTCTGTAACATAACCAGAGATTCTTCTATGACCTAGGACACTCTTTACCACAGGAATAATCTTTTAGTCACGCATAACATTCATAAATAAAAGTAGATGGCAAAGGTGTAGAAGGTACTTACCAGATACACCAGAGGTCTGAGCTAATGTAGATAATGAACAAAACATTTGTTGCTGACTTTGCTAAGGAGACATTCTGTATTCATATGGCAAGTGAGACAGTTGTTCTACTGCACTGACTGTCAGCTTCTATCACACACAAAGAGGCCAGTGCAAGCATGCTGGCTTATACCAATATCTGCTCTCTTCAAAGTGGCCATTATGAATTAAAGAGGCCACACAGAAGACTATTTATCCACCGTTCATTTTCATTAAAACAATTTTCCTCTGAATTTTAATAGCTGCATGGTTCATACTGAGCATCTTTGATCTCTGAAAGCCCATAAATTCTCCCCTACATAATCTTCATTATGCAGAAACTAATGCTAATTGTGGTGAAATTTCCTGACTCCAAGGAAACTTTTGTGACATCACTGTGACTCTTCATACAAATCATTATTTCTCTTTTCAGCCTGGCCAATGCCTAATCAAAAGCAGCTTCCTGTCAGCTTTCCCATGTAAACTAGACAGACATGAAACACAACCAGATGTTCCAACTCTACTTTACTATAAGGCTACTGTTACGTACTGATGTAAAGAGTACAAATTTGCATAGCTGCCACTGATTGCCTAAGCCAGTGATGGGAGAAATAAACTGCTGTCAGTGGCCAACAGGTTTCATGGAAGCCCTTAAAAGTGGCTTCCTTGCAACTTGCTGGCAATCTGTATCGTTATAGCTAATAGACAATGAAAGTGTTGAACTATTCTTGTGACTCACCTCTTTAATTATGTGAGAATTTAACACTGGCGACTAATGTGGTTGAAGAAGATTATTTATTTATTTGTTTATTATTTATTTATTTATTTATTTATTTATTTATTTATTTATTCATTCATTCATTCATTCATTTAGTCATTTATTCATTTATTCATTTATCCATTTATCCATTCATTCATTCATTCATTCATTCATTTAATACGACCCAGTCCCGAAGGACTCAGGACAAAGTCACCTCATGGCATCTGCAGCCATTTTAGAAGCAAGGACTGACTTGCCCAGCTAAACTAGAGGATGACTACACAAACATCTCCATCTTGAGCCTTCTTCAATCCAAAGACAGAAGAATGTTGAACCTACATGTCTCATTTTTTCATGTTCCTGGAGGCAAAGGGCTTCCAGGATCTACTGGACAACAAAAAGAGGGCTCACCTATTCCTCACCTATCACAGGCTACAAACATAAAAGATGGCACAGACCTTGGTGGCACCAACGGATATCAAGTCCATCTCTTGGACAAGCCTACAAGCCAAGCTACAAGAACACTATGAACCTTCAGCCCTTCTGATGGTCAGCAGAAATGAGTTTTACCATCTGTGCCAACACAGAGGTGAATAATCAATGACTTCATGGCTAAACTCTGGGAAATTGCATTCAAGTGCAAGTTCATAAATCCAGAGGAGATGATGAAGGATATGATTATGTAAGGTATGAGGGATCTCAATGTACAGAAGAAATTGCTGATCTGGAGGGGGAGCAACTTTTAAAGATATGGTTGAAGAAGCAAGAGTCACTGAATCATCGGACAACTCTGCAGATGACACCCAGAGAACCAACAGAATCCATCACACCCATCACCCAGACTGATTGGATGACTGAGGTTCCAGATGCAGAGGAGGAATGAGAGGATGATGATCATGTGCACTGCATCCAACAAGGATGACAGGTGAGCCCCAGAGATTTTGAACAAAGGCAGCCAAAGTGTTCCAGCTGCCTAGGGAGTCACAACAGGGCAGCCTGCAAATTCAAAGAAGCCATTAGCCACTGCTGCCAAAAGCAGGGCCACATAGTTAGAGTCTTGAAGAGACATACCACCATCCCTATACCAGCCTGCTCCATTCCTACCCAGACTACCCATAGGGACCAGGGAGATAAAGTCAGAACCATCCAGGGGGACAATAGTACAGTTGAAGAGATGACCAAACCCCTCAAGACACCAAGGGAATCTAACAAACCACTGTGGGTCAATCTGACTCCAGACAAGGGGTGAACTTTCATATCACAGTGGCCATTGAGGGACTCCCATGCGACATGGAGCTAGATACTGGCTCCATATTCACCATTATGGCCTGGGGAACCCTGGAGCAATTTATGCCAACCATCACAAGTAAGCAACTTAAACCCCAAATGATTTCCAGGGAAATCTCATTTGAGTGCTCGGCCAAAGTCCTGATTAGCTTCAAAGACTTCAGAGGGAAGCTACCCTTAACCATTAAAGGACAGAGACCAATCCTGTTGGGAGTGGAATGGCTCAAACACTCAACATTGGCATCATTGGGCTGCATCACATCATGGGGGACAGATAGGGCAATTTTTTGGGTGACTTGAGAGTCTAGGCAAATATAAGGGCAAGCCCATATCATTTAACCTAGATCCCCGACTTACCCATATTAGACTTAAACCCCGAAGAGTCCCATTAACTCTCTGACCGAAAATGGACAAAAAACTGGACAAACTAATCACCCAAGGAGTCTTGGAACCAGTTGAGCATGCCACGTGGGAGACCCCCATTGTAACCTCAAATGAAGCTGGGTGGGTTGATTTGAGTCTGCATGGACTACAAAGGGACCACAAACAAAGCCTTACAGCCCAATGTGTACCATATGCCTGTTGTGCAACATCTATTGCACTCTCTGGGAAATGGGAATTTTTTTTGCAAACTTGATTTGGCCCAAGCATATCAGCAGTTGCTTGTGGATGAAGCCACATCAGAAGCCCAAACAAAAGAGACATACCTGGGAGCGTTTAAATGCAACCCTCTGCAATTTGGGAGTCAGTGTGGCCCCAGGTTTGTTCCAGAGCATGATGGAATACTTACTACACAGCATCCCTGGTGTGCTGGCCTCTTCAATTAGGCACAAATTTGACAGCGACATTAATAGTATTTTGTAAGTCTGAAAGTACGAATCTCCTGCCACTCCCATAACAGCCCAAGATATTAGCTTCCAAATCTTTCTGTGTCCATTACACAGTTGTGGGTTATGCCATCTCTTATCTGGCCATTCCCTAGGCAACACTTCCTCACCCCACCTCTCAAAGCCTTTCCCTCATACCATTATACTTCCTGAGTTCCACCCATCATATTCAATAATTCACAGTATTCCAAGTTTTTTTCTGAAGGACAATTCATCTTCAGCTCCTCCTTTTCTAAGCACCAGAAGATCACAATGAGGACAGTGATGCCAAATTATTAGAATGGTGCTTATCCCTGATGACTTGTACAATAGATTTTTTTGTGATGTTGCTTCTCCATATTTCTGGATCTGCTTAAATCCCGACTGAAGATGTTTGAATGAGCTTGGCAACACAGAGAGAGAAAAGCTCAGATCATTTTAGTTCTGTCATCCCCTGTGTATTTTGAACATATAAAATTTCTGATAAAAAGAAAGATGAATGCAGGCAAATTTATCTAATCAATTCTGAAAGTTTCAGAGTATTATACTGATCTCATTCGTGAAAACTGGGCCTCCCAGATAATGATTTTCCTCATCTATATTTTTTAATGAATGCCTGGTATGAGCTATTTGAGGTAGCTACTCCTTCATCAGAACTAAAGAAAAGAAGTGCTTGTTGGTCCAAACTCATAATACAGTCTGGAATAGCTTGAGGCTTGAATGATTATCAACAAATTCAGTATGGCTAGATAGATCTTCAAGAGAGTGTTTGATAACACTACAAATAATACTATCAAAGCAGATTGTCAAATCAAAGTGGACATTTTAATGACCTCCGCACACCCTTTGTGCACGCAGAGGAAAACCTTGTAAATCAAAGCAATTGGCCAGATTGATTCAGCCCACTTCAAGTGGCTTCAAGTGGTAGAGGTACAGTGGTACCTCTACTTACGAACTTAATTCATTCCGTGACCAGATTCTTAAGTAGAAAAGTTTGTAAGAAGAAGCAATTTTTCCCATAGGAATCAATGTAAAAGCAAATAATACGTGCGATTGGGGAAACCACAGGGAGGGTAGAGGGTAGAGATTCCTACGGAGGCCCCATGGAGGCTTCTCCCTGCCTTTTCTGGCCCTGTTTCCTCCAGGAGATTCCTAGAGAGGCCTCATAGAGGCTTCTCCCTGCCTTTTCTGGTTACAGTTTCGGAGGCTCAGGTTTGTAAGTGGAAAATCTTAAACACCTGGTTCTTATCTAGAAAAGTTCCCAAGTAGAGGCATTCATAGGTAGAGGTGCCACTGTATTTTATTTTGGGACTCTGAGGAAGATTGACTCAATTTTTCAAGTTATGGGTCTAGATAGTCCTGAATTGTATCTGTGCTGTTTTGATAGGTCTAATTTTCAGCAGAAGGACTGGGAGGAGGGAGAGGGTTTTGATGCTAATCAGAAGTACTTTGCATGATTGCACATTTTTTTTGTATTTCTGAGAATCCTTGATACTCTCTAATTATAATTACATAGCAGACATGCAAATTTGTATTATTAGTCTCTTTCCTTTTGCAGCTTTGCTTTGACAGTTCTGTTGCATCTGGTTTATATAAAATCAGCACTTGTACATCTTCGAGAAGCAGCAAAAACTTTTTTTGCATAATGTCATGGCAGCAATACGTGTCTGCAGAAGAAAAAGATCCCCTTCATCAAAACCAACAGATGGATCTTCAAAAACAGAAGAATTGGGGTTTTTTTTGAAAAAGATACTACCATAAGATTGTTGATTTCAATGTTGAATATAAATAAGGTGTACTATTTAATTTCTAACTAGTGGTGGAAGCTTCAGAGGTAAAATTATTGCAACATCAGTATGATTTCACTTCCTAAATCCTTCTTTGGTTTTCTTTAGTATCTATTGTTTATTCAATTTTGCTGTAATTAGCGGTCCAAAGCAATCCTGCTCAGCGAAAAACTATTCCCTAGTGTTGCTGCTTCTAAATCTTGATTTATTTCCATATTTCCTTTAAAGCAGGAGTCTCCACCCTTAGCAATTTTATGACTTGTAGATTTCAACTCCCAGAATTCCTCAGGCAGTCATTAAGTACATGGTGACTGAAGAATTCTGGGAATTGAAGTCCACAAGTCATAAAGTTGCCAATGTTGGAGGTCCCTGCTTTGAAAGATACCGTAAAACAGAAATACTGTAAGGTTAAAAAATGTATTTATCTCCGATTGAATTTCTGATAGAAATGGGGATGTAAGTATCCCAAATGTATGTTCTTTTATGTTTGTTTTTGTTTGTGTATGTCTAATTTTAAAAAATTATTATTATTTTTTAAAGATACCTTAAAGCTGCCCGCCCCCCCTTTGAAGGCTTTTACTTGATAGTCTCATCCCAATACTTACTGTAGCTAAACCAAATTAAATTACTCACAATGGAATCCTTCTTTACTTAACCTTGTTTGATTCTCTCCCATTTTCAATGAATTTACTTGGGACTTTTAAGCCTATAGGACAGTGAAGGCAAACCTATGGCATGCGTGCCACAGATGGCACGCAGAGCCATATCTGAGGGCATGTGAGGTGTTGCCCAATATAAGCTCAAGCAGGTACGCGCATACTGGCCAGCTGATTTTCGACTGTTTTTGCTCTCCCCAGCCTTCAGGAAAGCCTCCTTAAGCCTGGGAATGGCAAAAAACAGGTCAACGGGCCAACCGGAAGTTCATGTTGGGCCTTTTTTTGCTTTCCCCAGGTTTCAGAAGGTTTTCCCGAACCTTGGGCCTGTGAAAATGGCTCAACAAGCCTATCGGAAGTCTGGAGGCTTCAGTGAAACCTGAGCTCATGCACAGGGGGGCAGTGTGGATGTTATGTGCATGTGTGGGGGGAGAGCATTGCATTTTGGGTGTGGGCACACGCACTCACACTATTGTCCCTGAGCCAAAAAAAGGTTTCCCATCACTGCTATAGGATATAGAGATAAACTCCACTGTATATATTTAAAGCAATGTTGTTATTGTTATTGTTATTGTTATTGTTATTGTTATTGTTATTGTTAGTGTTAGTGTTAGTGTTAGTGTTAGTGTTAGTGTTAGTGTTTAGATTTGTATGCCGCCCTTCTCTGAAGACTCAATGACATATGAAACCCATGTTCTTGTTCTACATTAACTCCACAATTTTGTTTAGAACCCAAGCTTACAAAATTTATTCAAAGCTAAATCATAATGTAACAATGTGTTTTCTGAATAAATGCAATTCTTGTAACTGATCCAGAAGCAAAATAAACCTATAACTTTCATTTTTACTATTAAAATATGTAATGATTTTATTTGGGATTCTAATCCTTTTTTTTTTAAAGCCTAATATTATGAAGATGTATTTTATATATACACACACATTTATAAAGAGTTCATGTTCTTTTGAATTCTTACAGATGGATATATTTATAATTACTTCTGGGGTAAACAGATTTCATTATGTAACACTAGCAATCAATCTGAGTGAATTATTGCAGTTCAAATTCTAAGTCAAACACACCCTACAGAGAGACCTTATGTATGGGGGACAGGAAACAAGAAATAATTATGTTACAAAAATTGAATTTTGACCTTAGATTAACAGTCCCTAGGGAAACACATTTGCCAAATTAAAATCTTGTAAATATTCTGCAGTTGGTAATATTTTGTTAATCTGGTTGCAAAATGTCTACTAGACAGCAATATTTGTCAATAGATATGATACCTCTACTACAGTGTTTTTCAACCAGTGTGCCATGAGACATGGTCAGGTGTGCCGCAAAGCTCAGAGAGAGGAAAAAACAAGAGAGAGAGAAAGAGAGAGAGAAAGAAAGCGAGAGAGAGAGAAAGAGCAAGAGAGAAAGAAAGAGCAAGAGAGAGAGAAGGCAAGCAAGCAAGAGAGATAGAAAAAAACAAGAGAGAGAGAAAGAAAGCAAAAGAGGGAGAGAAAGAAAGCAAGAGAGAGAGAGAAAGAAAGAAAGGGAGAGAAAAAGAAAGAACGAGAGAAAGAGAGGGAGGGAAGGTGGGAGAGAGAAAGACAGAGGGAGGTAGGGAGGAAGAGAGAAAGAGAGCAAAAAAGAGGAAGGAAGGAAGAGAGAAAGAAAGAGGGATGGAGAGAGAAAAAAGAGGAAGGGAGAGAAAGAGGGAGGGAGAGAGAAATAGAGCGAAAGGGAGGAAAAGAGAGATTTTTTTTTGTCCAAACTTTTTTTAGCCGCCCCCCCCCCCCCTCCACTCAATGTGCCCCATGGTTTTGTAAATGTAAAAAATGTGCCGCGGTTCAAAAAAGGTTGAAAATCAATGCTCTACTAAGGTAAGCCATACAATAAAAATACACAAATTAACAAAACATCCCTATGCACGTCTACATTGACGTCCCAGTGGATTTTACTTCCAAATGGGAGTAGATAGAATGTAGATTATGTAGTTTATCTTTGGGCTGCAGAAATGCTCAGTCTTATTAATTTTAAAAAATGGAGCTTAATTTCATGCTTAAAAGTAAAACAAGACTTCCCTGGGAAGGATAATCAAGCTAATTCTCAATTTTAATAAGCTATTTACTTCAAGAGTAGCAATGATTATTTAAAAATAGATACCCTTTCTCCATATTTATTAGATTTTAATTTTCCCTACCTCAATGCAGCTATGATTAAAGATAAGGTTTTGAAAATTTAATAATTCAAATGTCAGAGTGACTTCTAGGAAGATTTACCTTAAGTAGCACAGAGCTGGGCTGCAATATTCAAATGACCACTAGATAGTAGTAAAGACATAATGGGAACTTTTAACACTATTTTCCCATCTAGTGGCCATCCAGAATTTCCCAGCCAAGATTTGGCAGCAGATCCATCACTCATCAAAGGTCCATCAATATATAATGTTAACAAAATATTAAGGCAGCAAACTATACTTGCCTATTCAGCCCGATTGGATTTCCTTTTGGCTACACGTATAACTGACTGCATCTTGCATAACATATAGTCAGAAATTAGACCTATTACGTTCAAGTGTGACTTCCTAGGCAATGGTTTAGGATGGCTACCTGAATTCGGAGACTTCACGTAGGAAGGGAGGGAGGGAGGGAGGAAAGGATCAATATACAAAGAATAAGAGTAGAAGCCTCTTTCTCTATGGTTTTAAAACGCCAACCGGCGGCGTTCGGTTCTTGCCCTGAATCAGCCTTTGCAAATGGAGTTGCCAGCTGAAAAGACACTTCTGTCAAATTACAATTAGTCCTCAATGCTACCGAATTCCTCAGTAATCTCCGAGTTAATGCCTCGCTCTCCCTCGGTCAGCCAAAGAGAACAAATGAAGGAAGAAAGACACCAGGGAAAAAAACCAACACACGACGTTTGCGATGGGCATTTAACACGCGATGTTTGCGCGAGTACCGTCCGTCCTTTTCTCTCCCTCCTGTTTGCAAACGGGATCTCCGAATTACTCAACCGCGGGTTCCTGTTTTGCGCGCAGCAGTCCTTCCCTCCCCTCCGCCGTCTTCTCGCGCCCCGATCGTGTGAATGTTAGGCGCCCCGAGTCCCCCCCCCCTTCGTAGAGGGGCGGCATACAAATCTAATATATTATTATTATTATTATTATTATTATTATTATTATTATTATTATTATTATTATTATTATTATTTTAGGAATGTCCCCTTTGACGCGCCACTCACCTGCATAGCAGCTTCGTGCCTCATGGTCAACCACGCGTCTTTTCTTCCTCTCTCTCTTTCTCTCTCTCTCTCTCTCTCTTTCTCTCTGCTTTCTTTCCAACCTCGCGGATTTAACTACCGCTAGGAGCCAAGCAGCAGACGGAGCCCACAAGCCCAGCCAAGCCTGCAAGCCCGGCTTCAAGGCGGGAGCAACAGCAAGCGAGCGACGCGCTCCGCCGCCGCTCCGTCAAGGGATCCGGAGCAGACCGATCAGCACGGGAGCTGTCCACGGTGTTCTTCCTCAACCCCCCCCTCCCCCCACACTCTCCGCCCCATCGCAACGATTTGTGGGAATTGTAGTCGGAGCCCGGCTGGGGCTGCCACCCAATCGAAGAGGAACCTCGCTTCCCCGCAACTACGCCTCCCAGGGACGCGCGCGGGCCTTTCCTTCCCTCTCCAAATGTTCCATCGCTCCATGGAAACGGAAACAAGGGTCTCCTCGGCTTTCTAGTTTCCCAGCTGTTGGGCAAGTCTTTGCTTGGCCTACTAACGGCTGAACTTTCTGCGGAAGGTGGTGGTAGTGGTGGGAAGGCCTTCACACACACACTCACACACACACAGAGAGAGAGAAAGAGAGAGAAACACCCCCCCCCGGGGTTTCTCCATTAGACTAGCCGGAGGTGAAGTGGACCTCGCCCACTCCCCACATTTTCAAGCCAGATATTAAACCTCCATCATTCCCCAAATGGGTTTCCTTCCATTCTTTGGTATATATTTTTATTATTTTTCTCCAACATAACATTAAAAACAATACATAATTACAAACCCTAAAACAAGGTTTTCTTAAGGGAAAAGAGATAAGAGCCTCCATTGAATTATCAACAGAAAAAGAAAAAAATTATGTATGTTTTATTATAAAACATATATAACTTTTTTAAATGTTTCTGTTGATCATTCAATGAAGGCTCTTATCTCTCTTCCCTTAAGAAAACATTCTATAAAACTTATACAACGCCATCGATTCATAAGCCTCTAAATAAAAAACGTTTCTCCACCTTACACAAATATATTACATTGCATCAATATAAGCGGTGACAAACTCCCTTTTATAAAAAAAATCTTAATTCAAACTTGCATTTCTCCATTAAGATTTCCTGCGATTCGTGCGCCTTCGGGGTGGGAAGACGCTTCATTGGATAGGCAAGCTGCCGCCGGCAGAGATCAACGCGTTCCTTCGCTTAGCGTCGACCTATCGAGGCAGCCCCTTGATGCGGGGAAGGGTGGGTGGGAATTCGGGTAGTTTCATCGATGCTGGACCCCCCTCGACCTCCCTTTAAACAGAGGGGAAAAGAGCTCTTACCTTGCCGTAGAGTTCCATCTCCAGCCTCGCCAAACGGAGGGCGCTCCGGAGCCCAGATGGCACCTCGCCGTCTTGATTTTTCGCACACAAAAGACCGGCGGAGGCAACCGAGCGAGGCGGAGGGAAACTGGGGAGGGGGGGGGGAGAAGAGCCAAAGCAAAGGGTGGAAGTCGCTCGTCCTTGTCCGCTGGAGCGGCCTTTTGGAGCCTCGGGCCGCCCCAGCTCCGAGCGGAGTTTCCTAAGCGCCGCTCTTTGGCGCGGGCGCAAGCCTGGAGAGAGAGAAAGGGAGCTCCCTTTGGGCACCCTTTGGTTTAATTAGCCCCGAAGCAGAAGAAGAGCAGGTGCGGGAGGAGGGAGCGATTGGGGGGGGGGGGGTGCCATCAGATGCAGCGCGTTGTGGAAACTGGCAACCTGCTCAGAGCAAAACAAAAGAAGCACCAGCGTGGTGAGGTAGGTTTGGACCAGGTTGGCTGTTTGTCAAAGACTGGTTGAAATTGAGGTTTTCCCCGCCTGCTGTTAATGCCTTCCAGGTGGACTGGAGTTCCTTCATCCTCCCTAGCATCATTTATTAGCTTCCTGGAGGTTGTTATGAATGGAGTTCTAGAATAGGAGAAGAAATGGTGTTGCTGTTGTTGATTTGTTTTAATTCATCCATCTGGGATAAAAAGTTGCCATTCTTCCTTCCTTGGTGATTTATTTATTCTACACTTTTATCATTCACCCACCTCCAAAGACTTTGGGCATTTAAAATTACAAACACAACAGCAAACACATCAAATTAAAAAAAAACCCACTGAGTCCACCATAATAAAGTAACCCTCCCCTAAGCTGGACATCAATTAAAACAAACTCACATAAATTATAAAAGCAACCACTAAGTCCACCATAATAAAGTAACTCTCCCCTAAACTGGACATCAATTATCAAACTCACATCAAATTATAAAAACAACCAATAAGTCCACCATAATAAAGTAACTCTCCCCTAAACTGGACATCAATTAAATCAAATGCACATCAAATTATAAAAGCAACTGCTAAGTCCACCATAATAAAGTAACCCTCCCCTAAGCTGGACACCAATTAAATCAAACTCACATCAAATTATAAAAGCAACTGCTAAGTCCACCATAATAAAGTAACCCTCCCCTAAGCTGGACATCAATTAAATCCAAACACATTTTTATCATTCACCTACCTGCAAAGATTCTGGGCAGGCTACGTGCATTTAAAATTACAAACACAACAGCAAACACATCAAATTATAAAAACAACCACTAAGTCCACCATAATAAAGTAATCCTCCCCTAAGCTGGACATCATTTAAATCAGACTCAAATCAAATTAGTCATGCCTACAGAACTGGTAATAAAAAAAAATTGAATCCCACCACTGCTTTAAGGTTACGTATTTATTCAGCTGAACAAAAACGGGCCCTTTTAAAAAGAAAGGCTGGTGCATCATAGACAAGATAAGAGGAAGTAAAGATTGCTAGAAGTAGCTAAAGATGTTCCTTTTGGTGCTTCCCTAAAGATATTACATGTTGTCAGAAGACCTGCCTGCAGTGAGGGCTACAAAAAAATTTGCTACCACGTTGTGGGCATAGCTTATTTTGTGGGTGTGGCTTGCCAACCATGTGATGAAGTGGGAGTGGCTTGACGATCATGTGACTGGAGTGGCTTAAAGGTCATGTGATTGTGTTAAAAGTAGTCAACTTGATGTCACTCATGTCAAGGGTTTGGGTTGGAGTCAGGGTGCCGGGTCTCTCCTCACATCAGATACAATTTCCCTATCTATTTACTATTACTGAACATCCAAAATATACTATTTAATTCTATGGTTTTTTTGCCATATGTGTACATACCATACGTATTACACACAGGCACACAAAAATATATTTTACTTACTATATAAAGTGTACGTAAACACATACACACACACAGCTCTTCTAAAATTATATACATTCAACCTCATTTACTGCAATAGGAAAAACATACTCAGAGCCCAGAAGGGAAAAAAAGAAGAAAAAAAATCAAAATCTTTCTACCGGTTCTGTGTACCTGACCAAAATTTTTCTACCAGTTCTTTGTACCTGACCATATCTGTAGGAAACCTTCACTGCCTGCCTGGGATCTTTGGTGTTTTTCCTGGTACTTCTCATGACTCTGAATCCCTGAGTCTGTGAGTACCTGAAGCAAGGGGAGCCATCTGCACTGTGTCTTCGGGGCCCGAGTCAACAATATGAGCTATCATTATTTTATTTTTTTTACAGCCATGGCTATTTTCTTACATTTCCCATTAACTGAATCATTCACCAGACATAGGAATTATGTATGGAACCTTAGCTGCACTTTAAAAGACTTCAACTGTGCCCCTATGCCTTTAAAAATTTGATGAGAAAGGTACTGAGCTTGTGTATATCTATGGTATGTGTTGAGGCTTCATCCATCACTCATGAAGTTGTGTGATTCTATAAAGTTGTTAACAGAGCCTAATGCAGTTCTCCAACTTCTCAAATTGCCCATTTCTGCTCAGAGAGAAACCCAATTATGTGGTCCTAAATTTTGTAACAAGTTCTTGGTTCAAACTAATATGACCAGGGGTTCATATTCCATATAAACTATATTTGGAATTTCATCAGAATAAAACATATTTTAATGATGCATTGTGGAAAGAGAAGGAATATACTTGATGAAGAAAACATATTCAAAATAGTTGCTTAAGAGAGAAAAAAAGAAGTATGTAAAAGTTTTTGAAATTGAATGTCAAAATGAGTTAGCTCTGACTTATAAAATAGATATAAATTTGATAGAGAGTGAAGTTCATCTTAAATCAGATGTAAGTTAATCAGGAAGTTTTCACTGGATGTTCTAAGGCTTTGTCAAATTGTCTTCTAGCTCTCTGCATTAATGTATTTTACGCATCATATTTTATGAATGATTTATGCACCACAATTAGCCACTTTGCCTTTTAAGGATAGTAAACACAACCTTTAATTCATTCAAGTTTATGCTGTTCTGTATAGGTTGGGACTATGCATTCAATAAAATTGAAAATGCCTCATGTTATTTGAAAAGATACTTGGAAAGGAGCCATTATTTAATGTCCATGTTGAATTTAATAAAATGCAGATGACCTGTTTTAAAACAGCTTGTTTTGATTACTGTGTTCTATATTTGATCGCATAAGGAACAGAAGATTGATTATACTCTGTCAAAATTGTTTTCTAAGTAGATTTGGAATTGATGAAATCATCAGAAAGAATTTCCTGTTCAACAATTATCCTAAGGCTAACTCTTAATAGATAAAAATATTGAAGGAAATAGGAAATAATATTTAATATGAAATGCATTCTACACATATCTATTTATATGTACATATATACAAAATGCAAATAGAATAGTCACTGCAGAGGACAGCAGGGTGTCAAATATGCAAGATGACATCGTTTCATTCTGATGCCTTGTCAGCCATCTTGTAAATTTTGATCACCCCTCAGATATCTATGCTTATACTGTATATATTCATTCCTTTAAACTTTCACAATCTCAAATCATTATCAGGACATGGGCTGTCAGAATTCTGAAATTTGTTTCCAATTGTTTGACGAAAAACTGAAATGGAAAGAGAATGCTCTGCCAATTGCTCTGTTAAATGAAAAATGAGAAATCTATGCTCCTCAGAAATTGTGGTACGGCCTAAATTTCCATTGTCTGGATCAATGGGTGGAATTATGGAATTACAATCCAGCATTTAGATAGTTTCCAATCCCCATTCTGAGAGTAGAGGATTAAAAATGGCTATACCTGATGGAAACTCAACTTTTGCACATGCACAGAAGAAAAAAAGACCCAGAATTTTTTAAAAAAAATTAACCCCCCATATTCTCCATATTCTTCTCTTGTCCTTTTATAACCACCACAAGCCTGATACAATAAATCTTATTTTCATCTGCTTCCACAGTTTATTCTTTTTTGGGTGAGTGGGGGAGTGGGGGAGCATTAAGCAACTAACTCAATTTTTCAAGTGGTTCCTGAAAATCACTTTTTTTAAAAAAAAACACCAGCCTGAAGATGACGAGTGGGACCTCGTCGAAACGTCGCCAGAAATGTCTAAATCGTACATGGGAAGAAACCCGAATATACCAAGACCGTCATACCTGTACCCGTGAAAATCTACGAAAACATACATACATACATACATACATACATACATACATACATACATACATACATGTATATATATATATATATATATAAGATTTCTATGCCACCCTTCTCGAGACGACTCAGGGTGCCGTACAACGTTATAAATGCAACAATATATATAAAGAAATCTAAATTACTTTAAAAATAATTATACACAATTACTAAAAATGTTAGAAAACCAATACAATTATACACATTCATCCAATTCAATCATTCATAATATTGGCTGGAGACAATCTCAACACTCATGGCCTCAAGGTGCAAAAAAAGGGCAACAAGAATAGCAAAGGAAATGGAGCACCTCCCTTATGATACCAGGTTGCAACACACACACACGCTTATAGATACAATTACAAATTGTGGAATATAATGCATATTGCATATAAGTTATAGTTTATATATATTGTATGTGGATGAGGTATTTCTAGAAGCGACTGACTAAAAAATATTTTAGCTCCTTTCTAAAAATAAGTTGAATTTTAATTTTGATAAGCCAGACTTTTTATTCAAGACGCCAGCACTGAAATGCACCAGAGATTTAACCGGAGTGGCTGTCTGGGAATGACCTTGACAAGCTTTTGCAATGTGGCAGCCTACAGATACACAGAAATTCTGGATTGAAAAAGTTGACAGTTGCAATTCCAGTAACTATAAAAAAAACTCATAGTTGGGGAGAAGTGACCTAATGTCATTGTGAGCAACATGTTTCAAGAAGCGCCTACTGTTCCTTTGTGCCCTTCCTGTGAGTCAGAAGGATCTAATCGGAGACATCTTGATATCAATAGAGCAGAAAGAGCTTGGGAGATAAAATGGATGCCTTAACCTACAAAGCATATACAGATGGCTCATGCAGACCTTGGATTACTCATTCCTGACCTAACTGGGTTAGGCCAATATTCACAATGGGTTTTAACAGTGAAGGGCTACCAAAATTTTTACTAATACTGGTGGCTGGGTGTGGTTTGATGGCTCAGCAATTGCCTGCTGTATAGAAACTTCCCCAAAATATGAACAAGCGGGATGATACCTCCCGCCTACCAGACACCTGGAAACCAACCCTCAAACATATCCCAGCCATAGAAACTGAAACCAGACTCAGAACACACATTGCAAAACAATCAAGTAGCCTGCAAGCTCCAACTACTCAGGATATCACGCCTAATCCACAACCATTAACTAATCAGCATACCTCAGTTACATCAACGACCCCAGGTGTTACCCCACTGACTCACCAGGAAGTTTCTACACAGCAGGCAATTGCTGAGCCATCAAACCACACCCAGCCACCAGTATTTATAGAAGGAAGGCAGCTCAGGTCTCGCTGTGTTCGCCCTAGAACAAGGACAGAAACACCAGCCTGAAGATGACGAGTGGGACCTCGTCGAAACGTTGCCAGAAATTTCTAAATCCTACACGGGAAGAAACCCGAATATACCAAGACCGTCATACCTGTACCCATGAAAATCTACGAAAACACACACACACACACACACACACGCACACAGACAGACAGACAGACAGACAGACAGACAGACAGACAGACAGACAGATAGGTAGATAAAGGGACAGGAACTTCAAGCAGTATTTTCTGTGCATTCCATTGAGCCACGCAGCTGAGTCATATAAATTATCAGGGCCCTGTGGCCAATGCAAAAAAGCATTGGGATAACTTATAATCATAAGCACTATAGTTGCCATGGCTACTAGGTCAGCATGTTAGAAATTCTCTCTCTTGAAATTCACGTAACAATCTACCATGACAGCTAGAGGAGAATGTCAGTGGGGGAGGCTGGGTGTACATTTTGCCTTTGCCATTGTGATGAATTTCTTTAAGATGTTTGAGGGATGTTTTTGAAAGGCTTTTGTGACGTTGCCAACAGAGCAGGACCGTAATGATCCAGGCTGTTTTTATCGATGACTTGGTCTACAAAGGTCAGCCTGTGAACCTTTTTTGGCAACACGGAGATAAATGCTGGCTTGCTCACTCTTGCAAATAATTGGAGACCCAGGGGCAGGATTTAATAAAATGTGGCAAGCTGGTTCTTATGGAGGAGGAAAAGGCGCCTTTCAAATAATTCCTATAATCTGAGCAGAATGCATTCTGGAAAGAGATGTTTCGCCTTTGTATGGTTTTTTACTAATAAGGGTTAGTGTGAATTTGTGAAGAATGCCTTTATATGGCTTCTTGATGCTGCTTTCAAACAGCAAGAATTTCTCCTTTCCTTGTGTTCAGATGTGATTGTTCAAATACAGATTATGGTTATTTGCAACATAATCAGTTATTATATTTATTATTTATTTTATTATTTATTATTTATTATTTAGATTTGTATGCCACCCCTCTCCACAGACTCGGGGCGGCTCACAACAAAGTGAAAAAACAATGTACAACAAATCTAAATTTCTGTTTAAAAATATTTAAAAGACCCCATTTTCTAAACACACATGCATACAAACATACCATTCATAAATTGTATATGCCCGGGGGAGATGTCTCAGTTCCCCCATGCCTGACGACACAGGTGGGTCTTAAGGAGCTTACGAAAGGCAAGGAGAGTAGGGGCAGTCCTAATCTCCGGGGGGAGTTGATTCCAGAGGGCTAGGGCCGCCACAGAGAAGGCTCTTCCCCTGGGGCCCGCCAGCCGACATTATTTAGTTGACGGGACCCTGTGGGACCTAATCGGTCGCTGGGATTCGTGCGGCAGCAGGCGGTCTCAGAGATATTCTGGTCCAGTGTTTGTTTTGTCAAGTACGTATTTTTGTAGACCTATCAGTGCAAAAGAAACGACTTCTTGCAAGATAAATATTACATTAGAGGTCAGAATAGCTTATTACCATGATATGGGCAAAAAAACCCTTCAAAACCCAGGATAATGTACCACATAATCTTGTAAGTAAATATAAAGTATCACTCAGTTTAGTAAGACTCATTCTTGGCTCAACAGATTATAAAATTGCAAGCTGAATATTATTATTATTATTATTATTATTATTATTATTATTATTATTATTATTATTATGTCAATACAACACAGCAAACGAGATCACTATGCTGGATTTCGTATTTCATCACCAGTCGGGCTCTTCCCAAGCACCTAAGACTGAGTGACGTAGCGGCGAATTATGTTTGCCGATCCCAGTAAAGCGGCCTTTTGCAATTGACAGATGGAGATTTTGTCAATTCCGATGGTTTTCAAATGTCCGCTGAGATCCTTTGGCACTGCGCGCAGCGTGCCAAGTACCACTGGGACCACTTTCACTGGCTTATGCCAGAGTCGTTGCAGCTCGATTTTTAGATCTTCATATTTCACTAATTTCTCTAGCTGCTTCTCCTCAATTCTGCTGTCCCCTGGGATTGCGATGTCGATGATCCATACTTTCTTTTTCTCCACAATCAGGATGTATGGTGTGTTATGCTTCAGAATTCAGTCAGTCTGAAGTCGGAAGTCCCACAGTAGTTTTGCTTGCTTATTTTCGACCACTTTTTCGGGCTTATGATCCCACCAGTTCTTTGCCACTGGGAAATGGTAGTTCAGGCACAAGTTCCAGTGGATCATCTGTGCCACAGCATCATGTCTATGCTTGTAGTCACTGTGCAATCTTTTTGCAGCAGCTGAGTATGTGATCGATTGTTTCATCTGTTTCTTTACAGAGTCTGCATATTATTATTATTATTATTATTATTATTATTATTATTATTATTATTAAGATTTGTATGCCACCCTTCTCCAAAGACCCGGGGTGGTTTAACCAAATCAGGGCCAGATCCATATATTTATGCCAGATGCATATATTTGTTTTGAGCTGACATTAACAAATGTTATTAATCTGGACTGTCTGCTCTGTGCCTACTAGGAATCACTATTGCTATTTGGTTTCTCTGTGGACTTAGATGCCAGGCAATCTAGATAAGAAACGCAGGCAGCCTTGCTTGAGCGGGGTAAGGGGGGTTGGACTAGATCACCTACAAGGTCCCTTCCTACTCTGTTGATCTGTTATCTGCTATCCTACTTTACAGTTCTCAACTTATAATTGTAATGAAGCCTGCCCATCCAATAATTTATCCATCTCAGCAGTCTAAATCCATACTGAATAATGTTTCTTGGGTTGAATGAGGGTCGCTGTTTCTTTGAGCCGGGGTGGCCCAGTGGTTAGAGTGCAGCACTGCAGGCTACTTCAGCTAACTGCTGGCTGTAGTTCAGTAGTTCAAATCTCAGCGCCTGCTCAAGGTTGCCTCAACCTTTCATCCTTGGGCAAAATGAGGATCCATATTGTTGGGGGCAATAGGCTGATTCTGTAAATCTCTTAGAGAGGGCTATAAAAGCACTATGAAGCGGTATATAAGTTTATGGAGAGGGGTGGCATACAAATCTAATAGATAGATAGATAGATAGATAGATAGATAGATAGATAGATAGATAGATAGATAGATAGATAGATAGATAGATATTGCTATTTTGAGGGTCCTGCTTCTTATAATCAATAGCTACATAGTTGACTAATGTACATCACACAACCAAGATAATATACCTGGAAAAATAAATAAATATAGTCAATAGAAAATGACATAAAACCTTTACAAGATTATAGACATGACTTGTCAAGATGACTGAATGTGCAATACTGATATTAGGAGAACTTTTCCAAACAGACCTCAGGAAACGATCAACCGATCCGCCTTTTGTTTTCCTATGAGTGCAGAGCTTATTTTCCACTTGTTGCTCTGTGGATGCCAGACATCTATGTTCCTTCTCTATATAAAAACGTTGTGTAATCTCTCCCGTGTCCCAATATGTCACACACACACACACACACACACACACACACACTGTTTACCTTGTCTTCCAAAGCTCTTGCAAAACATTTCATAAGGGATTTGTGGCACCTATACGACTTCCTACAAAGCCAAGTGCAGAAAATATACAGAAATCGTTACATTTCATGGCAGAATCTTTGGATCTTACACAACCTATTATACAACTTGTTGATTTGGAAAAAAAAAAGGAATCACGCGTCAAGGGGAAAACCTAATCTCCCTTCCTCCATGGACTCTTCTCTGGGGCAAGCCTCTGCATGTTTACAGAGAGGCAATTCCAAGGGGACCAAGCAATTATGTCTAGGACGCCAATGTCTCTTTAGTGAATTAGAAAATAACTTATCTTTCTTTTTAAAAAAAGCATTGATTCTTGCCGAATTCCTAACTGTATCCAATATTGGTTATGTTCTAATAATCATTGGTACTTGGGGCACAATCCAATAACTTTATCGCCTGCAGGCAATGAACCTGCAAATCACTAGTAAGACTTCACTCTTCGTTTTAAAAGTCATTGTGAAAAGGGCATAACATCTAGATCAGTGTTTCCCAACCTTGGCAACTTGAAGATATTTGGACTTTATTTATTTTATTTTTATTTATTTATTTTGTCCAATACAAATTGAAAGTTAAGGAGAATAAAAACGTGTAGTAGTAAATATCAGGGAAGGGATAGAAGAAGAGATATGAGAATAGAATACATCAATGAAGAATAGAGGAAGGATATATGGATGGGAGAAAAGATATATAAAATATAGGAGAGACAATTGGACAGGGGAAGGAAGGCACACTAGTGCACTTATGCTCGCCCCTTACTGACCTCTAAGGAATCTGGAGAGGTCAACCGTGGAAAGTCTAAGGGAAAAATGTTGGGGGTTGACACCACGGAGTCTGGTAATGAGTTCCATGCTTCAACAACTCCATTGCTAAAGTCATATTTTTTACAGTCAAGTTTGGAGCGGTTGATATTAAGTTTGAACCTGTTGCGTGCTCTTGTGTTATTGCGGTTGAAGCTGAAGTAGTTGTTGACAGGCAGGATGTTGCAGCATATGATCTTGTGGGCAATACTAAGATCATGGTTAAGGCTCTGTTCAACTCTGGGAGTTAAAGTCCAGGTATCGCCAAGTTGCCAAGATTGGGAAACAGTGATCTAGATCAGTGATTTTCAACCTTTTTTGAGCCTCGGCACATTTTTTACATTTACAAAGCCATGGGGCACATTGAGGGGGGGGGGGGGGCTAAAAAAGTTTGGACAAAAAAATTCTCTCTCTTCCTCCCTTTCGCTCTATTTCTCTCTCCCTCTTTCTCTCCCTCTTTTTTTCCTCTCTCCATCCCTCTTTCTTTCTTTCTTTCTTCCTTCTTTCCTCTTTTTTGCCCTTTCTCTCTCCCTCCCTACTTCCCTCTATGTCTTTCTCTCTCTTTCTCTTGCTTTCTTTCTTTCTCTATCTTTCTTTCTTTCTCTCTTGTTCTCTCTCTCTCTCTCTTGCTTTCTTTCTTTCTCTCTCTCTCTCTTGCTTGCTTTCTCTCTCTTGCTTGCTTTCTCTCTCTTGCTTGCTTTCTCTCGTTTTCTTTCTCTCTCTCTTGCTCTTTTTTTCTTTTTCTTTCTCTTGTTTTCTTTCTCTCTCTGAGCTTTGCGGCACACCTGACCATGTCTCGCGGCACACTAGTGTGCCACGGCACACTGGTTGAAAAACACTGATCTAGATCATATTGAGGTTAACTATAGGGAAGATGACTTCTTATGAACATGTCATATTGTTTCCTTTATGTTTATTTGAATTTTTGTATCAGTTTTATATATTTGACATGGTCAGTTGATTTAATAATCTCTCTCTCTCTCTTTCTCACAGAACTGAAGGAAACTTTACTACTTTCAGGTACCAACACAAGGGCATCAGTGATGTCCTGCCAGCCACCGGTGCTGACTGTGTGCTCCATGCACGCTAGCATGAGATTTGCCTGCTGAAATCTCGTGTGAGCATCCATGCGTGAAAGAGATTATCTCTGAGACCACCTTCTGCCGCACAAATCCCAGCATCCGGTCAAGTCCCACAGAGTTGGGACAATGTTGGCTGGCGCGACCTAGGGGAAGGGCCTTCTCTGTGGGGGCCCCAGCCCTCTGGAATCAGCTCTCCCTGGAGATTCGCACTGCCCCCACCCTCCTTGTCTTCCGAAAGAGTTTAAAAACTCATCTTTGTCACCAGGCCTGGGGTAATTAGATCTTCCCCCGACCAATGAATGTTTTTAGTGTAACTTTTTGGGTGAATGTTAATGAATGTTTTTCTTAAAATGTTTTAGAATTTTTAAAACATTTTAATTGTATTAATTGGATTTATTGTATTTTTATGTCTACTATATATGCTGTGAGCCACCCCGAGTTCTCAGAGAGGGGCGGCATACGAATCCAAATAAATGAATGAATGAATGAATGAATGAATGAATGAATGAACAAAAGAATGAACAAATGAACGAACAAATGAACAACTGAATGAATAACAAACAAACAAACGAATGAATGAATGAATAACAAACAAACAAACAAACAAACCAATAAATAAACAAACCAATAAACCAATAAACCAATAAACCAATAAACCAATAAACTAATAAACCAATAAACAAATAAACAAATAAACAAATAAACAAATAAACAAATAAATAAATTTGGATGAATGCGCAGAAGCCAAGAAATAGGCGAAAATCACCTACATTTCATGCGCACGAGCATCCTCGTGCAAGATTTTGGCAATTTTTGCTGATTTTTTGCTTCTGCGCATACATGGAAAGAAAAAAGCGGTGAAATTTGCCCAAATTTCGCTTGCATCAGGACGCTCACACACATGAGGTTTGGGTGATTTTCGCTTATTTCTTTTTTTCTGCGCATGTGCGAAAGCAAAAAAAAAAGGCAAAAATTGCCGGTATCTCACTGGTTGCACACATGAACAGCCACCAACCTACCAGAGTCGCGCACCTGGGTGCAACGGGTGCTGCCCGCCACTGAAGGGCACCAGCCAGAAGTCTGGTTTCTTTCAGTAGGAGAAATCATTTGAGACTTGTACACAATTCTATACAAATAGAACAGTGATGGGTTCCAAAAGCGCACGCACATGCATTATTGCATATGCATAAGTGCCCAACCCATAATTAAATGCACATATAATTCAATGCACCACATAATTCAAACCTACACACGTGCACAAAACACACACATCTGCTGCCCATGCCCTGTCATGTACAAAAGAGCCTCCCATGCCCCCATTTCATGACTTCTGGTGGGCCAGGTAGGCCTATTTTTTTACCCTCCGGAGATTCTAGAGGCTTTTTTGGAGCCTTAGGAGGGGGGAGGAAATGCCCCCCCTGAGGTTTTCCAGAGGCCAAAAACATCCTCCTAGAGCAGTGATGGCGAACCTTTTTTTCCTCAGTTGTCGAAAGAGTGTGTGTATGCATATTATTGCACATGCACGAGTGCCCACACCCATAATCCAATGCCTGGGGAGGATGAAAGCAGCTTCCCCTGCTCCCCAGCGGCCCTCTAGAAGCCAGAAACAGCCTATTTCCCAACTTCTGGTGGGCCCAGTAGGCTCGTGTTTCGCCCTCCCCAGGCTCCAAAGGCTTCTCTGGGACCAGGGGAGGATAAAAGCGCCCTCCCCATCCTCCCGGAGGCTCTCTGGAAGTCAAAACACCCTCCCAGAGCCTCTGTGTGAGCCAAAACTCAGCTGACCGTCACACACATGCACATTGGAGCTGAGCTAGGGCAATGGCTCTTGGGCCAGTAGATATGGCTCCGCGTGCCACCTGTGGCACCCATGCAATAGGTTTGCCATCACTGTCCTAGAGCCTCCACACAAGCCGAAAATCAGGTGGCCAGCATGCACATGCCTGCTGGAGCTGAGCTAGGGCAACAACTTGTGTGCTGGAGATATGGCTCCATGAGCTACCTGTGGCACGTGTGCCGTAGGTTTGCCATCACTGAAATAGAATGTACCTGGAGGAAGAAAACAGCACCAACAGCACCAACCAAGAAAACAGCTTTTAATATTCTTATAAAAGAAGGGTTGTCACTGGGTCTTTTTACACAGGTCAACCTAATTCATTTATATCTTAATATTGGCTTTTTTTTCTTTTCATGTTTTAAATTTGTCTTTGTCTCTTTGCTGCTCCAAGAGATTCAGAGTGTTGCAAAAAGACCTGAACTCTGTTTCTGAGTGGTCTAACACATGGCAACTCCAAATCTCAACTAGCAAATGCTCTGTCCTACACATTGGGAAAAAGAATCTGAACTCCAAATATGAACTGAATAATCAAATTATCACAGATAACCCCCACTCGGTTAAAGACCTCTGTATACTAATAACAAAAGATTTAAGTGCCAAAGCCCACTGCAACAACATAGCCAAGAAGGCTTCAAGAGTTGTAAACCTAATCCTACAAAGCTTCTGCTCTGGCAATCTCTCACTACTTGCCAGAGCTTACAAAACTTTCGCCAGACCCATCCTCGAATACAGCTCATCTGTTTGGAACCCATATCGCATCTCAGCCATTAACACCCTTGAAAATGTCCAAAGATATTTCACCAGAAGAGCCCTTCATTCCTCCACTCGAAACAGAATACCCTACGAGATTAGACTTTCAATCCTGGGCCAAGAAAGCTTAGAACTAAGACGCCTTAAACATGATCTAAGTATTGCCCACAAGATCATATGCTGCAACGTCCTGCCTGTCGGAGATTACTTCAGCTTCAACCACAACAACACAAGAGCACACAGCAGATTTAAACGTAATATTAAGCGCTCCAAACTTGACTGTAAAAAATATGACTTCAGTAACTGAGTTGTCGAAGCGTGGAACTCATTACCGGACTCCATAGTGTCATCCCCAAACCCCCAACACTTTACCCTTAGATTATCCATGGTTGATCTATCAAGATTCCTAAGAAGTCAGTATGGGGCGAGTACAAGTGCACTAGAGTGCCTTCCGTTCCCTGTCCTATTGCTCTCCTATATCTCCTATACCTTTCTTCTATTCCTATATCTCTTTTTCTATTCTTTCATTGATATGTTCTATTACTATATCTTCTTTTCTATTATTTCTTAGACATATTTTACTATGAGTATATCCTCTATAACCTTCATCATGTATTTTTCTATGTATATACCCACTAAAGCCCTCATTGTGCATTGGACAAAATAAATAAAATAAATAAATTATCTGCCTTTTTTTCCCAGTGAAATCCAACATGGTTCTTTCCATCACATCTCTGAGCTAAGTGTTTCCCTGTGTACTTAGCACGTTTTACTGAAACTTACGTTCTGTCTCAAACGTTCCCAGAGTGACTCCATTAACTAAGAGAAACATAATTGCAGTGTGGATACATCAGGATATAAAGACCTTGAGTAATTGCTTTTCAGAAATGAGATATGAATAAATTTTGCAAGCCAGCACCGTATGGCTACAAGCGCATACATATAACCATAGATGAAAGCTGAGTTCTCTTCACCAGGAAAATTGACGTTAGCCAAATGTTGCTGATCATACAAAGCTAAGCATAAAACATTTGTCAGACCAGTTCTGGAATACAGCTCACCTGTCTGGAGCCTCCATTGAATATGATATATTAATACAATCAAGAGAGTCCAGAAATATTTCACAAGAAGAATCCTTCACTCCTCCGCTCGCAACAAAATATCTTATTCCACCAGACTTGCACTACTGCAATTAGAAAATTTACAACTTCGTCGCCTCCGATCTGATCTAATTGTAGTTCATAAAATCATACATGAAAACATCCTTCCTGTTAATGACTACATCACCTTTAACCACAGCAATACATAAGCACATAATAGATTCAAACTAAATGTAAACCATTCTAAACTCAACTGCAGAAAATACGACTTCAACAATAGAGAGATCTATGCCTGGAATGCACTACCTGACTCTATGGTTTCTTCCCCAAACTCCAAAAACTTTAACCTTAGACTGTCTACAGTTGACCTCTCCCCGTTTCTAAGAGGTCTGTAAGGAGCATGCATAAGCACATCATTGTGCCTACTGTTCTTGTCCTATTGTTCTATTGTCCTTTTTTATCATTACTTTTTACTTATGTTATGTTTATACAAACTACTATCCTATACATGTTTGACTAACTAACTAACTAACTAACTAACTAACTAACTAAACAAACAAACAAACAAACAAACAAACAAACAAACAAACAAATAGCTTGATTCATACCCAGATAAATCCACTAGGAATTACCAAGGATGTAGGATACTGTAGACTGGGAAGTTGAAAGGGAAAAAAAATATCTAAGAAGAATCAATGGCAAACCAATTCCATAATACCCGCCAGAAAATTGTATGGAGCATATGCAAAAAGAAGCTTCCTTTGTACATTTCCCCCCCACTGCTATGCAAAGTGATCTTGGGAGAAGGTGGCCTTGGCTGACAACTTCAGGATTAATGTGGTGTGATGAGCTTCATGAATCCTGGAGACAATACTGCAAGGTGGGGATCTAGAGCTATGGCTAAGAAGGGAATGGGACTTTTTGCCTCCGCCAGTTGGATGAAGCTCTTTCCTCCGCAGCAGCTGATCGGCCGCTGCCTTCACTCCCTCGCCCAAAGGCCCCTAGCTCTTGGCCCCAGCCCTTTGGCCACAAAAATCTAAATTCAGCCACAGCCTTTTGGCCACATGGGACACTTCGCCACCATCCAATCAGAACGGTTGTTACAAAATGCTACCTTTGGAAGGAAAGAATGGGACAGTTTGCTCTTTCATACACAAACACACACATTGAATGATAGAGAGGGAAGGGACCTTGGTGGCCATCTAATCTGACCCCCTTCTCATTCAGGAGACTTACAGAATGATAGAGAGGGAAGGGACCTTGGTGGCCATCTAATCTGACCCCCTTCTCATTCAGGAGACTTACAGAATGATAGAGAGGGAAGGGACCTTGGTGGCCATCTAGTCTGACCTGACCCACTTTCTCATTCAGGAGACTCACAGAATAACTAAGAATAACTAACAAGTATTCCTGCTCCAAATGATGGATCATTGAACTAACCAACCTCAATTTTCACTTGGCAATGAAATGACTGAGCTCAAATTCCCCTACTCAAGACACATTATGCAAAGATGTGGCTCTCTGGAGAAGGCTCTTCTGCTGGGGAAGGTGAAACAAAAGACATAAGGAGGAGAACCAGTAACAAGGTGGACAGACTCAGGTATAGGAATGATGACTACCTCATGAATGACAAGGCATGTATGACCACATTAGGGACCAACCTGGACTTCTGCATAGATTGAAAAAAATAATGTATCTATGTGCTTGCTGGGAGTTTAAATCAACTTGATGGCATATAAATAATATATTCACCTGTGTTGTGGTTAGCTCTGGCCCAGCTCCTGCCCCAAGGACTGTGGATATGGGGGAGACATCCACATGCTGCAGGCCTGTTTTGCACCCCCCCGGTGGAATCTGCTGATGAAGGCTCCTCTGATCAAGAAGACATGAGTGACAGGGATTAGGAGAGTGTGGCAGACAGCTCAGAAGGAGATCAATTATCTAGCTCCTCCTTGGATTCAGAACAAGAGTTAATGATACAGCCACGCATGCGGAGAGCGATGCATAGGCAACAACAACTGAGAGATTATTATCAAAAAAAATGAGGCCACCTGTGATTGGGTGGGGCTGTGGTAATTAGTGAGGCTGCTATAAAGAGCAGTGTGTGGGTTTGGCCATTGAGGAGGATTATCTGATTGTTGTGTTTCGTGCCTGCTTTGCTGTGTTTGACCTTTTGTGTGCTGCTTTTTCCCCGCTTTGAAACTAAACCAGAGCAAAGTGTGTTTCATTTTGTGAAAGAAGAAGGACTGTGAATTACCTCACAGCTGCAAGCTAAGTATCACACAACTGATAAGGGACTTGTACCAATTACCAGTTTGTTTGGAGATGAGGCTCTTTGCTATACCAAAAGAGGGCTTAGTTTAAGTGAATCTTCATTATAAAGAACATTGTTTTGAATTTTCAAACGTGTGTGTGTCTGAAATTTGTACCTGTGACTTTTCGGGAGGAGTCTACCAGAGAGCCCGACAGAACAACCTGTCAATCCCTACTCTGTCTCTTCCTTAATATTCTTTCTTATGGATATTTGGATTCCTATTTGGTACTTAGGACTCATTACACAGTTTTTACTATTTGAGCAGGTCAAGCCAACCCCTTTCATTTACGACAGTGATGGCAAACCTACCCTGTTTCCAGGTAGAACCGGTAGAAACCCACCATTGGATTTTCTGGCCACAGAAAGCAGCTTTTCTTCAACTATGTTTTGAAATAGTTTAAATTTTTTGAAATTAATCATTTGGCTAAAGCAGACCATGAGATCAAGACTATTCCTTATGTGTTCTCTATGGTCGCTTGGAAAGAACAATGATCTAATAGTGTTCTGCCCTCCAAAATAACATTTTTCATTGCCATAGGGTTTATTTATTTATTGTGATAATGAATATATTGAAGCTATAATAGACAGACTCAATTGTAAAATAAGTGGTACATTGGAAAGAATTTGGCAAGCAGTTTCCTCTCCACCAAAGAGAATATAAACATCTTAACCCAAAATTCTCTATGCCTTTAAAAATGTAAATCACTTTACAGTTGTTTTAATAATGTTAATTTGTTTATTATTTTTACTTTCTTAAATATTTTGAAGTATGTAATAAATAAAATCTAGACTTTACAATTGGGGTGGGGGGCGCAATGTAGCCTGCATGATAAATCATTGAAGTATATATGAAATTATTTTGTTAATGGAAAAAAGCATGTATTAATTTATGTACTTGAGACAAATTATAGTCTAGTGTATAATTAATATAATATAAATATAGTGACTTTAATGCTAATATAATGCTAATATCTATATATACTATTATTAATTTAATTTTCTTTGATTTTCTTTCGTACTTACTATTGTGTTTTCTTTTTTAAAAAGTGGAAAAGTAATACAAATATTTTAAAAGAAAAGAAAAAATGTAGATCACTTGCACACTGAAATGCAGTGAGACATTTTTCACTAATTTCCCCTATGATGAAAATGTTCCCCATCATTACTTCCAATTATCTTGGCTTCTAATGCTATAATTCTTACAACTTTGTTCAATTTAGATCTGTTTTTTTGCTCTCTCTTTCTTTGGGGAGGGAGATGGGGGGGAGTCATTGTAAGTTTGTTGTAGTTTGTTGTAGAAAGATGTATATTCACCATTGCACATAAATGGCGAGGAGGTGGAGAGGGTTGGTAGTTTCAAATTTCTGGGCACTTATATCTCAGAGGACCTCTCATGGACTATGAATGTTAACATGCTTGTGAAGAAGGCACAAAAGAGGCTGTGCTTCCTGAGTCTTGATATACGGCATTCTAGCTTGGTATGGGAGCAGCTCTGTAGCGAACAAAAAAACTCTACAGAGAACTATTAAAACTGCCCAGAACATCATTGGGTTCCAGCTACCCACCCTGGATGACATCTTCACATCTCGCTGTTCTAGGAAGGTGCATAACATTCTCAAAGACTCTTCTCATCCTGCCTACAATCATTTTGAACTGTTGCCTTCTGGCAGAAGATACAGAACAATTAGAACTCGGACCACACGTTTCCTGAATAGTTTTTATCCCAGAGCTATACTCGCACTTAACAACGAACTAAAGGGTCACCATCAGCGAACTGTTGGACAATATTACTCGGTTTGTCATGTAGATGGTTGAGTGGATCAGGGTGGGGAATTTGTAGTGGTGGGACATTTTATTCTATTTTTTATTCTATTTTTAAATTTACCTATTCTGATTTTATGTATGGTGGGACTGGTCTTTGGGTGTCACACGACTTTCGTTGCCAATGACAATTCGTTGTTTTGACAATGACAATAAATTTATTATTATTATTATTATTATTATTATTATTATTATTATTATTATTATTATTATTATCAGTAGTCAACTGTTCCTGATTTAATTTGGGATTATTGTTCTACTTATGCCACTTATTCCTTTTGCTTTGTTTTCATCAAAAATACTCCTGCAAAGTTCAGATTCGGATTAGGACAGACCAGTGAATCTCAGATTGTACAGATCAACAGAGTTGGAAGGGACCTTATAGGTCAACTAGTCCAACCCCCACCCAAGTAGGAGATCCTACAGCAGTGATGGCGAACCTTTTTTGGTTTGCATGACAAAAGGGTGTGTGTTGGTATGCTAGCATTTGTACACATGCCCATAACCCTTCCCTCCCCCCCCCCCGCACACATGCACAAAGGCCTCACTAAAGCCTGGGACAATGAAAAAATAGCAAATCAGAAGTTCAGAAAATTCAGAAAATGCACTTCCGGTTTGCACTCCAGAGCAGTGTTTCCCAACCTTGGCCACTTGAAGATATTTGGACTTCAACTCCCAGAATTCCCTAGCCAGCAGAATTCTGGGAGTTGAAGTCCAAATATCTTCAAGTGGCCAAGGTTGGGAAACACTGCTCCAGAGGGTTCAAGGAAGCTTCCTGAAGCATCCAAAAGCTGAAACGGCCTTTCCCAGGGCTGAAAATCAGTTGGCCAGCATGTGCTTGAGCGCTGGAGCTGACACACGTGCCATAGGTTCACCATCATGGCCCTACACCATTTCTGACAAACGGCAGTCCAATCTCTTCTTGAAAGCCTCCAGTGGTGAAGCCTCCACAACTTCTGAGGGAAAGCTATTGAATTGATTGATTGTTGTCACTGACGGAAAGTTCTTCCTTATTTCTAGGTTGAATCTCTCCTTGGTCCATCCATTATTCCTTGTCTGGTCTTCAGGTGCCTTGGAAAATAGCTTGACGTTTTCCTCTCTGTGGCAGCCCTTCAAATATCGGGACACTTCTGTCATGTCTCCCCTGGTCCTTCTTTTCACTAGCCTAGCCTTGCCCAGTTCCTGCAACCATTCTTCATATGTTTTAACTGTTGGAGTAACGTTTTGCCAAAGCTAGCCCACCCAAATAGCCAAAGCAGCTTGCCAGCCTGCCTCAGACAGGATATCAGGAACTGTTGTCTTGAAGATAATTTTTATTTATTTATTTATTTATTATTAGTTGAAAGGGACCTTACAGGTCATCAAGTTCAACCCCCTGCCTGAGCAGGAAATCCTACAGCACCCCAGCCAAATGACAGTCCAATCTCCTCTTGAAAATGTCCAAAGTTGGGGAGTCCACAACCTCCGCCAGCAGGCCCCCGGAGGTGCTGGGCCAGGGGTTCGGGGGGGCCGTGAACACCGCCCGCCACCCGGAGCCAATGGCTTCTTTTGGGCTTACTCACTCGAATTCCTGCTGCTGGCGCTGGGAGCAGGTAAGTGCGCGCGGGCGGGCGGGTGGGAAGGGCAAGGCACGAGGGGGAGGCAAGTGGAGATCTCGGACCCTCTTTTCATGCTCAGTGAGCCTTTCTTTGGAGTTGCCTTTCTTTTTTTCTTTCTTTTTTTCTTTCTTTCTTTCTTTCTTTCTTGCTCTCTTGCTCTTTCATTCTTTTTTTTCTTTTTTTCTTTCTTTCTTTCTTGCTCTTTCATTCTTTTTTTCTTTCTCTTGCTTTCTTCCTTTCTCTTGCTTTCTCTCCTTCCTTCCCCCTTCCATTTCTTTCATTCCCGCTCTCTATTTTTATTTCTCTTTCTTTCATTCATTCTTTCTTTTCTCTTTCCTTCTTTCTTTCCTTCTTTCTTTTCTTTCTTTTTCTTTCTTTCTCTCTTTCTTGCTCTTTCATTCTTTTTTCTTTCTTTCTCTTTCTTTCTCTCCTTCCTTCCCTCCTTCCATTTCTTTCATTCCCCCTCTCTTTTTTATTTCTCTTTCTTTCTCTTTCTTTCTTTTCTCTTTCTTTCTTTCTTTCCTTCTTTCTTTCTTTCATTTCTTTTTCTTTCTCTCTTTCTCTCTTGCTCTTTCATTCTTTTTTTCTTTCTCTTGCTTTCTTTCTTTCTCTTGCTTTCTCTCCTTCCTTCCCTCCTTCTATTTCTTTCATTCCCCCTCTCTATTTTTATTGCTCTTTCATTCTCTTTCTTTCTTTTCTCTTTCTTTCCTTCTTTCCTTCTTTCTTTTGTTTCTTTTTCTTTCTTTCTCTCTTTCTCTCTTTCTCACTTGCTCTTTCATTCTTTTTTTCTTTCTCTTGCTTTCTTTCTTCCTCTTTCTTCCTCTCCTTCCTTCCCTCCTTCCATGTCTTTCATTCCCCCTCTCTCTTTTTATTTCTCTTTCATTATTTCTTTCTTGCTTTCTTTCTTGCTCTTTTTCTTGCTCTCTTTTACCTCCCCTTCCTCTATTTCTTCTTTTCTTTCTCCTTCCCACCTTCTTCCTTCCCTCCCTTCCTTCAGTCCTTCCTCTCTTACTCTCCCCTTTCATAAGTTTCTGTGCTTCCTTCCTCTGTTCTTGTCCCTTCCCCCATTCTTTCTTTCTTTCCTTCCTTCCCTCCCTTCATTTCTTGCTTTCCTTCTCCTTCCTCCCTTCTTTCCTCCCTCACTCCCTTCTTTCACTCCTTCCTCTCTTACTCTCCCCTTTCACACCTTTCCTTGCTTCCTTTGCACCCTTCCTCTGTTCCTGTCCCTTCCCTCTTTCCTTCCTTCCTTCCCACCCTCTGTCCATTCATTCACCCATTCCTCTCTTGATTGCCCCTTTTACCATTCCTTCCTTCCTTCCTTCCTTCCTTCCTCCTTCCTTCCTTCATAGCTTGCCCTCGCCTTTCTTCCCTTCCTTCCAGATGGGAGTGCCCCCTCAAGACACCCGCCCAACTGCTGGTACCCTGCTTTTTCTCTCCCCTCGTCCTTTCCAGCTCCTCGCCGGTGGCTGCCGAGTGTGGGATCCCCCTCCCCTTTCCCCTCGCTAGAAAGCACATAGTTTTGTCAACAAGGCCTCTTCCAAGAAGGGAGAAGTGCCAAGGAGCCGTAAATAAGCCTCGCTCCGCCTGACCGATGCCAGGAGGCTCTTTCTTTCCCTCGCCACTCCCGCTTCTTTCTTTCTCCTGGACGAGTCCACACAATCGGCTTAACCCAGTTCCTGAAATAGCCTATGGCAGTGCTTCCCAACCTTGACAACTTGAAGATATCTGGATTTCAACTCCCAGAATTCCCCAGCCAGCGTTCGCTGGCTGGGGAATTCTGGGAGTTGAAGTCCAGATATCTTCAAGTTGCCAAGGTTGGGAAACACTGGCCTATGGGACCGCCTCGCTTGGCGTGAAGCGGAAAATGATCCCCGGGGGATGGAGTGGCTTGGCGACTTAAAATAGTTTTAAAATGGCGGGGGGGCCCAGACACTTAGGCTGTATGGGGCCCCAAAATTCCTGATGGCGGCCCTGAAGCCATACTAAGCCACCATACCTTCAAACCAAGCCACACAAAGGTGCATTGTGTATATATACTTTTGCCAGCCAATCAGATTACATTACAATCTGCATATTCACTGTGACTAAGCAGTTTTACATTGTTAAAGTCATTACAATGATTACAATTCTTCTCTCTGTAATTAGGAATATTATATCAGATGGGCCCTGATCCTGACATTAGTCTCCAGTTCCCTAATCGCCCTGGTTCAAATTGAGGCAGCTGTCAAAAGACCTATTGGCATAAAGGTTGTCCTATCACTTCCAGAAACAGACTGCATCTGGGTTAAGCACATTGGTTAACTGTATTCTTCATTAATCATTTATTTTCTTCCAGTGAATCCCTTAGGAGGCTATTCGTGGATTAATAAGGTCCTCCAGGATCACACTGTTTACCAGGGAATTACAATTCAGAAACATGTGCAGATCAGAATAGTTTATATTCACATTCTTATATGTACATACATGTTTCCCTACAAAATAATCAGCCAAATATTTGAAGCACAATATTTAGCTATGTCAAGGATTTTCCAAAGTCCTTGTGCATTATTGACAATCCAATAGGTAAGTTTAAAAACCCCATGTATTTCTATCCTTAAAATACCTTACAGTGTCAGCATATAACAGCTGCAATATTTTTCTGTAGCCTATAATTATCTGGGTTTTGAACCATCTTGTCTAAGGAAGAATTCCTAGAAATGAAAATAATTTCCTTTGGACACTGGCGTGTATATATCTGTTGGTCTAAACATTAGTAAAATTATATTTCTTGGGGCTAGGCACACCAAGAGCTTGCTTTTATAGGAACAGGATTGCTTATATTTTCTATCTCTGACTTTCCCAATTCCATAGCCTGGAATTTCAGTGGTGAAATCTAAAAAAATTTGCCACCAGTTCTGTGGGCATGGCTTGGTGGGGGTGCCTTGGTGGGAGGTCATGTGACTATGTGGGCATGGCCAGAGGTGGGTTCCTGCCGGTTCTAACTAGTTCTTTAGAACCATTAGCAACCTAACAATGATGTCATGGAGTCAGTTCTGTCGGTGTCTCTGTGGGCGCTGCCATCTTGGATTTTGCTTCTGCACATGCGCATAGGTTAATTTTTGCTTCTGCGCATAAGCTATTTTTTGTTTTTACACATGTATGCCACCCCGGGTCTTCAGAGAGGGGCGGCATACAAGTCTAATAAATTGTTATTGTTATTGTTATTGTTACTGTTACTGTTACTGTTGTTGTTGTTGTTATTGTTGTTGTTGTTATTTATTAGATTTGTATGCCGCCCCTCTCCGTAGACTCGGGGCGGCTCACAGCAATGGTAAAAACAATATACAATGACAAATCTAATAGTTAGAATCTAAAATAACAATAATACATTTTAAAAAGTCTAAAAAACAAGAAACCCCAATATATAAAAAACATACATACAGTCATATCATACACACACACACACACACACACACAAACCCTACATAGGCAGGGGGAGATGTTTCAGTTCCCCCACGCTTGACGACAGAAGTGGGTTTTAAGGAGTTTGCGAAAGGCAAGGAGGGTGGGGGCAGTTCTAATCTCTGGAGGGAGCTGACTCCAGAGGGTCAGAGCTGCCACAGAGAAGGCTCTTCCTCTGGGTCCTGCCAAACGACATTGTTTAGTTGACAGGACCTGGAGGAGGCCAACTCTGTGGGACCTAACCGGTCGCTGGGATTCGTGCGGCAGAAGGCGGTCTCATAGATAACCTGGTCCGGTGCCATGAAGCGCTTTATAGGTGATTACCAACACTTTGAATTGTGACTGGAAACTGATCAGCAACCAATGCAGACTGCGGAGTGTTGGAGTAACATGAGCATATTTGGGAAAGCCCATGATAGCTCTCGCAGCTGCATTCTGCACGATCTGAAGTTTCCGAACACTCTTCAAAGGTAGCCCCATGTAGAGAGCATTACAGTAGTTGAGCCTCGAGGTGATGAGGGCATGAGTGACTGTGAGCAGTGACTCCCGGTCCAAATAGGGCCGCAACTGGTGCACCAGGCAAACCTGGCAAATGGCCCCCTCGCCACAGCTGCTTATTATTATTATTATTATTATTATTATTATTATTATTATTATTATTATTATTATTATTACTATAGGCTTACACTATTTTTTTGATTGCAAAGTGCATGCACGCCCATGGTGCAACCCTGAGAAAAACGGCAGCAAAAGAATACAGAACCCAATCTTGGGCATCGCCAACTTGACATAACTCACTGTTAGAGACAGGAACAGCACATTCTGAAGCACATTGTGCCCTTCTGAAGCCCTCAATGCTTTGAGTTTCCTTCTGCCATCTGGCTTGATTTGACAAGCGAAACTTGGAGCATTCTCTTGCCCCACTCTCCATCCTAGAGGGCCATGCATCCCATCTACCAATCCTCTGTACAAACCGCCCACCTAGTTTCTACAAAGGCAGAGCCCTCCCCCACAGAGTGATCCAAAGAGGAGAAGGGGATGCTGTAGAAAAGGCTGCCTTCCACTCGTGGCTCCCGTACTAGCTCCATGGGGATTGAGGCTCCAAAGAAGCCCACTAATTCAATTTATTTATTTGTCAGAAAGCCAGGCGCGAAGGGCACGCAAGGCTCCGCCCCCTGCTCAGATGCCGCCATTTGGGTCCTTTTACCCTTTATGCGTGCACAGAATGCTTTGCTTATGCACAGAGGTGGGCAGAGCCTCATGTTCCCTTTATGACCAGCTCTCTGACAACTTGTCAGCCAAGCAATGCCAACTTGCGGTGCCAAGGGGAAGGGCCTTCTCTGGGGTGGCTCCGGTCCTCTGGAATCAACTCCCCTCAGAGATTCCCACCACTCTCCCGGCCTTTCGAAAGGCTTTAAAAACAGGCCTGGGGCTGATAGTTTGGTGGTGGTATCGGATGTATTTGGGTTTAGCACAGGCCCACGCTCTTTCGGCACCCAAGGAAGAAAAAGGTTCACCATCACTGTATTAAGTGAGCCGAGCTGAAGAATTGGCATTATGTCATTTTGCCACAAGAGGGTGCTACAATACAGATTATAAATGATTCTGTTACAGTACTTTTTTTTTTAAAGGAAAAGTGAGAGAGAAAGACAAAAAGTCCAGGCATGAGCCATTGCTGTTTACAAAGATTGAGCTGAAGAAAAAGGTTCACCATCGCTGTATTAAACACAATCCTGCATTTGTTATTTTTAGTGAGCCGAGCTGAAGAATTGGCATTATGTCATTTTGCCACAAGAGGGTGCTACAATACAGATTATAAATGATTCTGTTACAGTATATTTTTTATTAAAAGGAAAAGTGAGAGAGAAAAACAAAAAGTCCGGGCATGAGCCATTGCTGTTTACAAAGATTGAGCTGAAGAATATGTTAAAGAGGTTGGCTTTAATGGCTTCATCGTTATAGTCTTTACCATTTGGTCCTTTGAAGGGTGGGATGGATCTCAGAACTTTGGGTTGGTTATTTACAAAGTTATAGAAGGTGTGGTTGGATTTCGTGCTCAGCAGGTTATCTTCATAATTAATGTGATAATTGGTGAACTCAGTCTTTATCTGGTGGCATTGATTTTTTGCAGCAGCTTTTAAATAGAATAAAATAGAATGGAATGGAATGGAATGGAATAGAATTCTTTATTGACCAAGTGGGATTGGACACATAAGGAATTTGTCTTTGGTTCATATGCTCTCAGTGTACATAAAAGAAAAGATACATTTGTCAAGAATCATGAGATACAACGCTTAACGATTGTCATAGGGTACAAATAAGCAAGGAAACAATCAATATTAATATAAATGGTAAGGATACAAGCAACAAGTTACAATCATACAGTCATAAGTGGGAAGAGATGGGTGATAGGAATTATGAGATAATCTAATACAGTGGTTCCTCTGCTTACGAACTTAATTCGTTCTGTGACCAGGTTCTTATGTAGAAAAGTTTGTAAACAGAAGCAATTTTTCCCAGATGAATTAATGTAAAAGCAAGTAATTCGTGCGATTGGGGAAACTACAGGGAGGGTGGGGGCCCTGTTTCCTCCCAGGAGATTCCTAGAGAGGCCCCACAGAGGCTTCTCCCTGCCTTTTCCGGCCCTGTTTCCTTCCAGGATATTCCTAGAGAGGCCCCACAGAGGCTTCTCCCCGCCTTTTCTGACCCTGTTTCCTCACAGGAGATTCCTAGAGAGGCCCCACGGAGCCTTGTCCCCACCTTTTCCGGCCCTGTTTCCTCACAGGAGATTCCTAGAGAAGTCCCCATAGAGAAGTCCCCCTGCCTTTTCCAACCTTGTTTCCTCCCAGGAGATTCCTAGAGAAGTCCCCATAGAGAAGTCCCCCTGCCTTTTCCAACCTTGTTTCCTCCCAGGAGATTCCTAGAGAGGCCCCACGGAGGCTTCTTCCTGCCTTTTCCGGTTACAGTTTCGGAGGCTCGGGTTGTAAGTGGAAAATGGTTCGTGAGAAGAGGCAAAAAAATCTTGAACACCCAGTTCTTATCTAGAAACGTTCGAAGGTAGAGGCATTCTTAGGTAGAATACTTTGGAACATATTTTTACAATCTGACCAATCAGGTGTTTATGATGGGAGTGTCCCTTTGACCTTCCTGCCAATCAGCTTAATGCTCTGTTGGGAGAATTGGCTCTAGACTTATGATTGGGGGTCACCACAACAATATTAAGGGGTAATGGCATTAGAAAGGTTGAGAACCACTGGCCTGCTGTTAATGCTGTAAGATGCATGCTGGAAAATATTGAGGCATATATGTAATTTTGATTTTTTTTATCCATGAAAAACTTACATTAAGGATCATTATTTGAAATATCACCAAAACCTGGGGCAAGTGGATGAATTATGGCAACATAATAATCTTATGCTTTTTTGAATTATGGCAAACATAATAATTTTATGCTTTTGGGTTTTTTAGATTTTTAATTAATTAATTGGATTCAAGATATTGTATTTGTGTATTATATGTTGTGAGCCACCCTGAGTCCTCGGAGAGGGGCGGCATAGACATCCAATTATGATTATTATGATTATTATTATTATTATTATTAATAACAACAACAACAACAACAACATGTTTTTCCAGTCTATTTTTTTTTGTTTGCAATAGCAAAAAATTTTTTTCACATAGTACACCCGGCTGAATAAGTTTTTGAAAAGGTTAACCAATTGTTGTGGATTGAGACTGTAACACATTTACTCCCCTTTGCATTGACTATTTATTGATGCTTTCAAAGTGTAGTTAATTAGAAATGCTGTATTTATGATATACTGGTTATGATGGTTCCATGTAGGTATCAATATTTCAATCTGGACTGCATTAAGAAGAGACTGTAATCAGTAAATGCAATTTATTTCATTTCCCTTCTGGCTTTGCTGAGTTTGATTTAGAACCAGATTGAATCAGATGCATTAATGCATCTGTCAGTTTGTATATATCAGTCCCTGAGCTTATCGGAATTAGTGTAAATCTAGCAGGCAGTGTCAAAAACATCTTTTTCATGTATAAGGTAGCACTGATGTACTTAGTAAGAGAGTTACGCATGTTTTAGTGGCTAATGTGGAACAGTGAGTGTGGCTTACAGCTTAACACGTGATTGATATAGGTAATTCTTGACATATGAACTTAATGAAACTTGCCCATTACAGTTGTTCCTGTCCATTATGGTTGTGTGTTATGGCAAATGCTAAACAATTTTATGACCTCTTTTGCAACAGTGATTGGACACACAAGGAATTTCTCTTGGTGCATATGCTCTCAGTGTACATAAAAGAAAAGATACATTTGTCAATAATCATGAGGTAGAACACTTAATGATTGTCATAGGGGTCAAATAAGCAAAGAAACAATAGATATTAATATAAATGATAAGGATACAAACAACGTTACAGTCATGCAATCATAAGTGGGAAGAGATGGGTGATAGGAATGATGAGAAAAACTAATAGTAATAGAATAGTATTATTATTATTATTATTATTATTATTATTATTATTATTATTATTATTATTATTATTATTATGATTAATTAGATTTGTATGCCGCCCCTCTCCGTAGACTCAGGGCGGCTCACAACAGTGATAAAAACAATACATGGTAACAAATCTAATAATTTAAAATCTAATGTAACAGTTTTTACATTAAAAAGTCTAAAAAGAAAACCCCAATGTATATAAAATACATACACACAGTCATATCATGCACAAAGCACAGAATATTGGCCAAGTGTGATTGGATACACAAGGAATTTGTCTTGGTGCATATACTCTCAGTGAACATAAAAGAAAGTTCATCAAGAATCATAAGGTGCAACACTTAATGATAGTCCAGGTACATATAAAATGTTGTTTATTTGCTAGTTTCTAGGTGTTAGTCAATTTCAGTCACTCCCCCTCCTTCAGGGGACGGCAGATAGAATTATTCAACAGTAAGTCAGTTGTAGTTTTCTCTGGCTCTGCAATGGCTATCTACTTGAACAATCTCTTCTTCATGCCAATTTATGCTTTGATGGCTTTCCATGTTTTTGTATGTGGTATTATTTTAACTTGGGAGTTGTTCAAATAGGGGTGTGGAAAGCAGGAAGACGAACCAACCCAGAGAAGTTCAGGCAGAGTCTGAAATCAGATCCACCCTATTTCTGCTGCAGGGCTCTGGCTGTGGAGTTTTTCTGCTCGGACTGCTGATAGGCTGGAAACACAACAACAAAGCTACAGAGGAAAGCCAATCAGATTCTCTGTAACGAATGGTCTACCTACTCACAAATCAGGACCGCGGCAAGTTGTCAGGGGCTTGGAGTAAAACAGGCCAGTTAAGAATCGGTAATGCAGACCACACATTTGATGCCAGCATTGTTGTGTGCTGATTCAAGGATGAATAAGACAGATCTCACATGTAACTCCATTTCTTTTCGAGGCTTTGGACTCTTCCTTTTCCACTGACTTTCTGCAGCATTTTTCATCTTTTTAGTGGGTATATACACATAGTAAAATACATGATGAAGGTTATAGAGGAGATACTCATAGTAAAATATATCTAAGAAATAATAGAAAAGAAGGTATAGTAATAGAACATATCAATGAAAGAATAGAAAAAGAGATATAGGAATAGAAGAAAGGTAGAGGAGATATAGGAGAGCAATAGGACAGGGGACGGAAGGCACTCTAGTGCACTTGTACTCGCCCCTTACTTACCTCTTAGGAATCTGGATAGGTTAACCGTAGATAATCTAAGGGTAAAGTGTTGGGGGTTTGGGGATGACACTATGGAGTCCGGTAATGAGTTCCACGCTTCGACAACTTGGTTACTGAAGTCATATTTTTTACAGTCAAGTTTGGAACGGTTAATATTAAATATAAATCTGTTGTGTGCTCTTGTGTTGTTGTGGTTGAAGCTGAAGTAGTCGCCGACAGGCAGGACGTTGCAAAATGTCCCTCCTTTTTGGGACATTTTTTACGAGACCCCCTCCCCCAAAATGGAGTTGTGGCATATGGTAGTGATGGCGAACCTTTTTTTGCTCGGGTGCCATAAGGGTGTGCATGTGTGCATAGCGCGTGCGCAAGTGCCCAAATGCATAATGCAATGGCCTCTCCTCACGTGTGCATGCACAGCCCCTCCTGCACTGCCTCCCTGCTTGCTCACAGACCTCACCGAAACCTCGGGACTTCCGGTAGGACCGTTGGACCATTTTTCACCCTCTCCAGGCTTCAGGAAAGCCTTTGGAGCCTGTGGATGGTGAAAAATGAACCCAATGGGCCTATTGGAAGTTCAGAAATGAACTTCTGGTAGGGGCCATTTTTTTTTTGTCCACACCAGGCTTCAGGAAAGACTTTGGAGCCTGTGGATGGCAAAAAACAGGCCTACCGGAAATTGTTGTTGTTGTTGTTGTTGTTGTTGTTGTTATTATTATTATTATTATTATTATTATTATTATTATTAATTGGATTTGTATGCTGCCCCTCTCCGTAGACTCGGGGCGGCTAAGAACAATGATAAAAACAACATGTAACAATCCAATACTAAAACAACTAAAAACCCCTTATTATAAAACCAAACATACACGCAAAACATACCATGCATAAATTGTAAGGCCTAGGGGGAAGGAATATCTCAGTTCCCCCATGCCTGACAGCAGAGGTGGGTTTTAAGGAGCTGACGAAAGGCGAGGAGGGTGCGGGCAATTCTAATCTCTTGGGGGAGCTGGTTCCAGAGGGCCGGGGCCGCCACAGAGAAGACTCTTCCCCTGGGTCCTGCCACATTGTTTAGTTGACAGGACTCGGAGAAGGCCCACTCTGTGGGACCTAACTGGTCGCTGGGATTCGTGCAGCAGAAGGCGGTCCTGGAGAGTTCAGAAATGAACTTTCGGTAGGCCTTATAGGGCACTTTTGCCCTCCCCAGGCTATGGATGGTGAAAAATGGACTCACCAGAAGTTCAGAAATGAACTTCCGGTGGATTCATTGGCCTGTTTTTCAGCCTCCTGAAGCCTGAGGAGGGTGAAAAATTCCCCTATAGGCCTACTGAAAGTTGGTTTCTGAACTTCCAGTAGGCCCATTGGGTCAGCTTTTTGCCATCCACAGGCTCCAGAGGTTTTCCTGAAGCCTGTGGAGGATGAAAATGGCATCCTCCACCTTCTGGAAGGCCGAAAAAACAGCTGGAGCTGACATAGAACAATGCCTCATGTGCTCTCAGATATGGCTCTGCATGCCACCATAGGTATATGGGTTGATGATTTTAAAAGATAATTGGGAAAAGATGAAAGTAATGGTGTAAACTTTAGGTCACTTTAAATTTATATGTATAACTATTTAAAAGAAAATTAGATATATTTTTTTATATTTCTCCCCCCTTTCTTAATTTTTGGCTTTATTGTTTTTCCTTTCTTTACTTCTTTTCTTTCTCTTATCTAAATTGCTAATTAGTTATTTAATTTTGTAATCTTTTTAGTATAAAAAAATCTAATAAAGTTTAAAAAAATCTAATAAAGTTATCAAAATACTTATTTACTAGAATCTGGCTGGAAAGGACAGCTAGAGGATGCCAACTATGTCCCTCCTTTTAAGTTAGGGACTGAATTTTAATGAGTTTTAAAAAATGTACTATGTTAAGTTTAAACTATGGATTAATTGTTTTTCAAATATCAAATTGTTGGTACATTAAAACTTAAAATATGCTGTTTGAAAATGCATTCAATTGTAGAGGAAAAACACTATTGTTCCCACCTTGATGCTACTATGTCAACAGATTTGTATGGACAAAAACATGTACCCTAGCATGACATATTAAAAGCAAGGCAGGGAACTGAACACCAGGAGCAAAATGATTGACAATGGCACAAGTGGGCAGCACTTAAATATAGTAAGTAGTTAGTATAATTCAGGTTTTCAGGTTGGCCAGATATGTTTGCAAATCAATTTCTCTCGGCCAAGTCATCAAGCGTAGGTTTATCAACTGCATTGAACAAATGAGAACATTGGTTTTTTTTTAAAAGAAACAAATGGGTTCTAACAAGATATATAACAAAAAGGACACAATTATCATGCCATAACAATTTGGACCCTTGGCTGTGTCAGTGTCTTCTACTTGGCAAGGTTTGTTTAACCTGTAGTATTGAAATCTATCACAAGGGGTCGCTCCTGTTTCTTTTAACTCTACAAAGGAATAATTCCTAGTTACTTTAGCAACAGTAAGTATCCTACTTAGCAACAGTTAGATTCTTAGGTTCCCAGCAGCTGATTGGCAGGATTTCTCCAACCAAGAGAAGACGTTCAGAAGATCACTCGGTAGGATTTTGCAGAGGAGGAGGAAACAATGGCAAACCTAGTTTCCAGGCTATCACAAGTGGTTCTTTTATTATGACCCTTTAGTTTCTCCTTCTGCAGTCTGAGCTCGATTCCACGTGCTCAGCTTTATTATCTAGTGCTTTAATATAACGGCAAGTTTTACAATCGATACTAAGCAGCTATTCTATTTCATAGAAAGCGAAGCCAACCCCGAAGAAAAACTGCAAGCTGCCAAAATTGTAGATGTAAGGGGAAGACAATTATATCTTTATTAACATGTTACATTATAACCAATTTTATCAAAGAAAATTTGTTTTTGGGTTGGGTTTTTTTTTTAGCATTTTGGTTGCATTTAAACAACCTTAGTAAGCCATGTTTACTATACTCTGTAGAGTTTTGCAGTTTGTACTATCTACTGTGCCACATCAAATACCAACCAATTTAAGCTGGATTGCGAACCTCCCACAATTGTTGAAAATTGGGTGGCATACAAGTTTATTGGTCAGATAAACTGCCAGATCAGATCAACAGAGTTGGAAGGGACCTCACAGACTGGTTTTGGCATTTTTGCCCACCTATCAAGTCTTTCCCAAGGATCTATTATGTGTGGATAATCTTGTTGGAAACCATAATTAAAGTTCTAACCAAGGTCCTGATAATTATTATTAAGGTATTATTAATTATTAAGGTAGCATTTAAGAATATCGACATTTTGGATCTGATAAATTCAATATTGCCTAGCAACAAGGAAGTTTTAGCTATTGCTCCAAGGACTTCAATGACGATGGGTATAAAAACTGATTCCTTTTTCCATTAAGTGTTCAACTTTGATCTGTAAGTCCTAGTACTTCTGATTTTTACAATTTCTTTTCCTCAATACAGTACTTGTTATATATAAGCAATGCGTAATCACAGCAGCAAATTCTTTAGTGGCATTAAACTTCAAACACATTGATTTCTGAATGTGTTTGAATATCCTAGGATGTCCTATCAGGAAAATATCTGTGAAGATCCAAGCAATGTGGCCTTTTGTAATTTACAGATGAAAATTTTGTTAACACGCAGATTTTCTAAGTATCATACAAGATCTATCCGTGTGGCATCTTGTGCACCAGTAACCACTGGGATCACTATTGTTGGTACATTCCATAATTCATTCAACTTCAATTTTCAGATCTCTTTTCTTCTCCAATTGTTTGTCTTATTATCGGGTAACATTAATTATCCTTACTTTCTTCTTTTCAGCCATAGTTGATTCTTGTTTGTTATGAGCCAAGGGTTTATCAGTTTATCTGGATCACAATCCTAATTGTCTACTGCAGTGGTTTTCAACCTGAGGGTCCGGATCCCTTTGGGGGTCAAACAAACATTTCACAGGGGTCACCCAAGACCATGTGAGAAGATAAATTTCCCATGCTGTTAGGAACTAAAGCTTCTATTCTAGTGCCTTGGAACATATTTTTACAATCCGACCAATCAGGCCTGCCAATCATATTAAAGCTCTGTTGGGAGAATCAGTGCTAGACTTATGGTTTGGGGCCACCACAAGATGAGGAACTATATTAAGGGGTCAGGGCATTAGAAAGGTTGAGAACCACTGGTCTAATGAATGTCCATCTTATTTCTCAGGGCCTGGTCTGTTTGGAATGATTTGGAACTTCAGCTTCAACCACAGCAACAGAGGGGCACGCAACAGATACAAACTTAAAGTAAACCGCTCTAAACTGGACTGCAGGAGACACAACTTTAATAACTGAGTAGTTGATGCATGGAACCCACTATCACACTATGTAGTATCATCACCTAGCCCCCAAAACATTACCCTTAGACTATCCACTGTTGACCTCTCCAGATTCCTAAGAGGTCACTAAGGGGTGTGCATAAGCAGGGGCTACTGCCCGGACGGGGGTGGAGGGGAACGCACTTGGGTAGCGAAAATGAAGGTCCACCTCAGAGCACACAATTTGCACTGAAAGATGTTGAAAGAAAATGCAGGGTGTCCTGCATAAGCCACACCCAGTGTGGAAGTAAAAATTTTGGTAGCCCTTCACTGTGCATAAATGCACCAGTGTGCCTTCTGTCCCATGTGCTAATGTTTCTTTTTTTTTTTACTAGTATCAGTGAAGAGCTACCAAAATTTTTACCACTGTGGGCGTGGCTTATGCAGGGCCCTGCATTTTCTTTCAACATTTTTTCTTTCAAATTTGGTGCTCTGAGGTGGAGCTCCACTTTCGCTACCCCACTGCGTCCCCTCCCCTCCGCAGTAGCCCACCCCGGCCCGGAGTATCATGTATATAAATATCATTATATCTTTCTATACCACCAATAAATACTTGACAAAACAAAAACAAAAAATAATAAAAATAAACAAATTGGGAGTAATTAAAGAGGAGGTGGGCTTGTCGTCAAGCCCGGACAAAGCTCTCTTCCCTCCGGCCGATAGCACTCGACTTTGGAACCGGAGAACGCCAGCCCGCCTCACGGGGGTCGTTCTGCACGCAAGCCGCGGCGTCCAGGCCCAACCGGCGCACAACTTCACCTGGTGGGCGGGGACATAGCGACAAGTAGGGTTTGTGACGTCATGGGGACTGGGCGGGGCCTTTCGTCGCCTTATAAAAACGGGTGCCGAACCGCCGAACGCTTCGCACAGCTATCGGGGAGAGCGGAGCCGGGAGTGGAAGAGGAGAAGTAGTAGTAGAAGGAGGTGGAGGAGGAGCAAGGCGGGCGAACGGACGAGCTGGCTGGAGGACCTGCGTAAACGGCCAGCCGACGGAGCCATGGATTTACTGAGGACTATCGCTTATCAGCCGGCCGGTACAGCCGCTAGTGGAGGCGGCAGCGGTGGCGGCAGCGGCGGCACTAAAATGGGAGAGCAGGCGCTGTGCAAAGCCAGCGGCGGAGACTCGCGGAGAAAGAAGGCGGCGGAGTCTTCCGACGGCCACAACCACCACCACCATCACCACCACCACCATTCGCACTCGGCGCCCGAGATCTCTCGGATTATCACCGACCCCACCACGGGAAGGAGATACTGCCGCGGGAAAGTGTTGGGAAAGGTAAACGTGCCCGGCGGCAGTAGAGAGAGAGAAGGCGGGCTTGAGAAAGCCTTAGGAGCGTTGGCTGAGCTTTGTTGGACTAGGGAAACACGGAGGCGGATTTGCAAAAAAAGGGGGCTCATGCGTTCCCCCCCAAAGCGTCCCCCCCACGTGCATAGAAACATAGAAGATTGACAGCAGAAAAATACCTCCTGGTCCATCCAGTCTAGTGTTTCCCAAGCTTGGCAGTTTGAAGATATTTGGACTTCAACTCCCAGAATTCCCCAGCCAGCATTCGCTGGCTGGGGAATTCTGGGAGTTGAAGTCCAGATACCTTCAAGTTGCCAAGGTTGGGAAACACTGGTCTAGTCTGCCCTTATACTATTTTCCTGTATTTTATCTGCCCCCAAATGTGAGCTCTTTTACCTCATGACCGGTTTTGGCATTGGAATTCTTGCTGGGCTTTGTTGAGGGCTTGCATCGTTCTCTCTCCTCTATTCCTCGCCTTGAGGTGCTCGCTGTGGAAAGACGTTCGCGGTTTGCTTCCCTCTTTTGTGCAGGCTTTCCTCCCTCCTTTATTCCCCCCTTTCTTTTCTTTTTTCCTCGCCTTTATTTCCCTTGTGGCTTTGGGAGAGGTGGGGGAAAGGGCGAACAAATGGAAGGGTAAATAGATACTAAAGGCATATTGGGTCCTTTGTGACTCCCATCTTCTGGATTTCTCCCTCATAGAAATATAGAAGATTGACAGCAGAAAAATACCTCATGGCCCATCTAGTGTGCCCTCATACCATTTCCTGTATTTTATGTTAGGATGGATATATGTTTATCCCAGGCATGTTTAAAAGAGAGGCATCTCTCTCTCTCTCTCTTCCCTCCCTCCCCTCCTATGTTTATTTATCTGATTGATTGATTGATTTTGTCCAATGCACAATGAGGGTTTTAGTGGGTATACACATAGTAAAATACATAATGAAGGTTATAGAGGATATACTCATAGTAAAATATATCTAAGAAAGAAGAGAAGATATAGCAATAAAATATATCGATGAAAGAATAGAAGAATAGATATAGCAATAGAAGAAAGGTATAGGAGATATAGGAGAGCAATATAAAAACAGTGGATATTACTTGACAAGTCAGTTTACATTTCTCATGATATTCATTCATACTTATTCATACCTATATAGCTAATATTGACAATTCATTTACAGTTTCTATACAACCTTTCAAACAGCTCTTTCCTTCTTTCTCCCTTCTTTCTTGCCTGTCTTGGCTTTCTTGAAGCTCTTGTGGTCGTCCCCCCCCCCCCAAACACACACAAAAGAAACCCCCGAGGCTGTTGCTTTTAGGGATCTTGGGACACACACAAACCACCTGCCTGGAAAGGTGTTTTCACAAAAAGGATGTGAAAAACTCCTGCACAGAGTGTGGCTTCCATGTAGGGTGAAGGGGGGATGGTTAGGCGTGCATGCCTTTATGGAGAGAAAGCAGATGCGATAGGCATTTCACAAAGCAGGAATCCAAACATCTGGGGGATTTTTTCCTTTCCTTTCCCCCCCCTCCCTTTTTCTTTTTGGTAGCAGATTGATTGATTGATTGGGTTTATGTGCTGCCCTTCTCTGAAGACTCTATGACAAGGGCAGCACAAAAGTCCAATCAATCAACTGATTTACAGCTTACAACAGATACAAAATGCGAAAAATCATTTCGGAAGTCCAATGGTTAAAACATTCTAAAAAACCCAAATACATATAGATACAATAGAGAACGGTGACCTTTTTTTTGCATGTCTAGTGTGTAGAAAAATTGCGAGATTCCTGAATGAGAAGGAGATCGGTTGCACGGGAAGGAGATCGGTTGCCTTGTTCTAAAAAAGAAAATATTGTCAATTTGCCTTTGTGTGCTGATTTGCTGGGAGCGGAGTAAATTGGCTTCATTTTTAAGCTCTGGGCAGGAGAAAGGTCTTCTTAGGTTGCCTGTGGTGAAAATTTAGGTCAGATTTTTTTGGGGGGAAAAACCCTCCAATCCTCATCAACATCTTGGACTCTCACTGTGTTCTGTTGTTCATAATTACGTCTTTTGTTTTTTTGAGATTTCCCAGTTGATTTAGACTCCTCGAAGGGGGGAAAGGGGGAATATCTTGCTTTCTCACCCTAATGTGCTTTCTCCTCTGCTTTGTGTCTGTAGGGTGGCTTTGCAAAATGTTACGAGATGACGGATCTGACCACAAACAAAGTCTACGCTGCAAAGATCATTCCTCACAGCCGAGTAGCCAAACCTCATCAAAGGGAAAAGGTGTGTGTTGACTGTGACTCTCCTTTCAGGAATCTCTTCAAATGCTTGGGTGGCCCTTCCCTTTTCCTGCAGCGGCTTGCTCACGTGTAAACCCTTTCTTCCCACGGATGGCAGGAAGCAATGCAAATAATCCTTTTGTTTGCCTCCTCTCTTTTTTCTCCAGATTGATAAAGAGATTGAATTGCACAGAATGCTCAACCATAGACATATCGTCCAGTTCTTCCACTACTTTGAAGACAAGGAGAATATTTATATTCTCCTAGAATATTGCAACCGAAGGGTGAGCATCCAGTGGGCCAAATCCAGTATTCACTTACGTGGAAGCAGCAGCTAATATAAAAAAATATTTAAAATGTAAAAGGTATCTTCCAGGGGGAGCCTTTATTCCTTGCCCTAATGCTAGTATTTTTGTTGACATCTGTTTAGGCTTAATGTGTGATTTCAGGATTGTAACTTTCTTTGTCTTTTGTATTTTTTTCTCTCCTTCTTATTAGTCTATGGCTCACATCTTAAAAGCAAGAAAGGTATTGACAGCACCAGAAGTGCGATACTATCTAAGGCAAATTGTATCAGGACTAAAATACCTTCATGAACAAGAGATTTTGCATCGAGACTTGAAGTTAGGTAAGCTGATGTTCTCTCCCTTGCCTGGTTTTTATTGGATACTGGAATAAAAGGGTGGTCCAACCCCTCCCCCCCTTATGCATTGTTTTACTTCTGTGTTTATTTTGCACTTCCAGAGATTAATAGATACAATCGGCTCATCTAGTAAGAGAGCCTTGGAATGCTTGAGTAATAGCATTAAGTAGTCATTCATAAATAAAAGTTGGCTAGCTATTTGCTGACCTCCTCTAGATACAAGCCAGCACTTGTCTAATATGTTACTCAACTGGTGCTCAGCTGTCTTTTTCCCCATTCTTGTTCTATAGGCAATTTCTTCATTAATGATGCCATGGAATTGAAAGTGGGCGACTTTGGTCTGGCTGCTAGGCTTGAACCATTGGAACATAGGAGAAGGTAAGGGTTTTTTTTAAAGAAAGAGGACATTAATTGGGTTCAATGTCTTGTCTTGCCTATCTTTAAAGTCTTGAGTTTTACAATAGGAGAGATGGAGGCTTCCATAGTATGCAAAGATTAGCCTTTAAGACATGGTATCTGATGACTACCAAGTCATCAGATACTCACACATTCCACTTGTATAATTTACTTTGGATGTCAATGGGCCTTTTGGGCACTAATGCATTTCTCAGCATCTCACAAAACAAGCCACATTATCTGAGGCTGCTAGCAGTGATAATTACTAACAATGCAGAAGTCACCAGTTTGTCATCTGTTGGGGTCAACTCATGCTGACTTCTATCTCTGAACAATTCCAGAATACTACAGGATACAGATGGATGTAGAGACAGTTAATGAAGTGAATTGTCTTAAGGATGAAAGTTACTGAGTTTCCTGCAGTAATAACAAAACTTTGTGAATTTATATATACAGCTCAAAAGAAAAAGAAACACTTAAACAACACAATATAACTCCAAGTAAATCAAACTTCTGTGAAATCAAACTGTCCACTTAGGAAGCAACACTGATTGACAATCAATTTCACAAGTTGAAACATTCAATGAGAATATTTCATTCATTCAGATCTAGGATGTGTTCTTTGAGTGGTCTCTTTATTTTTTTGAGCCTTGTATAACCTGTTTTATGGAGTATATAATCAAGGATAGCTTGGAGAAGTTTGAATAAAGAAGTAGAAAGAGATTAACAGTGAACCTTCCCAATATGGAAGTAACAGCCAAACTAATAAAAGTAAACATTCCTTTAAGTTCAAGTCTTAGTGACCACATAGATGTTTCACATAGTTGCTTTGCCAATAAATAAAGATGGTTTACATTATCTTGAGATGTGCTGTTCAGCTTCCTAGTGTAGCCTATACACTTATGTTTCCTGGTGATCTCATCCAAGTGCTAACCTAGTCTAACACCGCTTAGCTTGTTTTCAATAAACCAGAATTTTAGGTGATAGAAAAGACTTGAATTTAGACAATTGTGTATTTTTCTGAACTGAAAGGTTCTAAATTTTGATTTTACTCTATTTCAGAACGATCTGTGGCACACCAAATTACCTTTCCCCAGAAGTCCTTAACAAACAAGGGCATGGCTGTGAATCTGACATATGGGCCATGGGCTGTGTCATGTGAGTATTTCTTGAGGACATTAAACGGGATTTTCAAGTCAGTGCTTGAAATAATGGGAAACTGCTTTGTGTTTTATTAAAAATGACAATATGTCATTTTTAATAAAGTCTGCGGAGATAAGTCTGCGGAGAGGGGTGGCATACAAATCCAGTAAATGAATGAATGAATGAATGAATGTTGTGCTATATTGGTAGAAAGTAATGTGTGATATGTTTTCCATCCTTTTGATCTCTGGGATCTCGTTCATAAAGAGATTTTTTAAAAATGGTAGATAACAAAAGTCCTCTGTTTGTCTTCTGTCAGGTATACAATGTTATTGGGAAGGCCTCCATTTGAAACCACCAACTTAAAGGAGACTTATCGATGCATAAGAGAAGCAAAATATTCTTTACCATCATCTTTGTTGCCTCCTGCAAAACATTTGATTGCCAGTATGCTGTCCAAAAATCCAGAAGACCGCCCCAGCTTAGATGACATTGTCAGGCATGACTTCTTCTTGGTGAGTAGTAGTATTTTTGCTTTTGGAGTTTCTTTCAGTAATGACACTGGCCGCTGACAATTGATTAATATACACACGTACATGCATACATATATGTATGTATGTATGAAGAGAATGTATGTATGCATGTATTGTCTTTCTACAGGGTTTCACTCCAGATAGACTTCCACCTAGCTGTTGTCACACAATTCCTGACTTCAACTTGTCAAGTCCGGCTAAGAATTTCTTCAAAAAGGCTGCTGCAGCTCTCTTTGGGGGCAAGAAGGAAAAAGCAAGATATTTTGACATACACAGTATGTATCCATTTATATCTGGGGCTCTTTGCTGAAAGTGCTTTTAAAAAATCTGGTTGCATATTTACAGTAGGATTTTTGCATGCTTAGCTTCTCTCTGTTGATAAGTGATGAATACTTAGTAAACAACTAGCCATATTGCTAAACAATTCGCATGCTGGGATATAGGAACAACTAAGATTTTAGGTTCTCCTAATAAAACAGTAGTCCCAGTCGCTATAAGTTAATTATTGGCTGGAAAGTGTAGTTTGTGCTATGCAGCTCTTGGTAATGATTTAGACTGCAAGGCAAATTGTGACCACAAGTTTCTACAGCTTTAATAAGCCCAAGAGATACACAGTGATGTTCTTTAGATTTAAATATCAAATGTAATGGATCTGTGTTTTTTTTTAATTTCCCAGATCGATTGGTCAAAGAAGATGAAGAAATTTATAAACTTAGGCATGACTTAAAGAAGACCTCAATAACTCAGCAGGCCCTGAAATACAGACCTGAAGAGGTAAACAGAAATTACCCATGTAGTATGACCCCATCCTTCTGAAAGTTTGAGCATTTCTAAACCTAATTAGAAGGGGCTTGCAAACAATTTGAGCATCAACAGCTTGAGCACAATATTGCGAGCAAGATGTAACCTTTAACAATCGAGTGCAAGAACTCCACGCTTCTGTTTGTTCCATATCTCAATAGTACAAATGAACCACCATCTGTGTTTCCTCGCTCTTTGCAATCCTTTAAGATTGTTGAACTCCATCTGTCATTGAAACTTTCACTCCACTCATAATTTATTCTCAAACTAAAACATGTATTGTAGGAACTATAGCTGATGAGAGTTGGGTGGAGTAAAGATTGTTCAGTGATTATTGACTAAAATATGAAATGGAAGCAACGTTCCAGGCTTAAATGCCCAAAGATAGGTCTTCCTGATTCCTTTCAGATATTTTTAGCAACTTGTAAACTTTTTAAAATGCAGTGCAAATTTATGGCTTTCTGTTGTTTGGAGTTTTTGAATGCATTGCAAAATTTGGGAGTTAAGTAATTTGATGGACTGCTTACTTGTATATTAAACCTGGGATCAAACTTCTTCAGCTCCGCCTGAATGGTGAGGAATAGAAGTCAGGGCTGATGAAGCTTCTTGGATGAGAAGCGAAATGTCTTCAAAGAAAATCCAAAAAGTTCAGTTGCCTCTTGGAAAAAAAAAAGCACCTTTTTGGACAACCATGAAATGAACCCTTACAAAGAGGTTAAAATACACAACTGCAATGACTGAGAATCTCCATAGACTTCCTATCATGGGCATTTTTGCTATGCATTTTCAGAAAATGAAGTAACAACAGGCATTGGGATTCACCTAAATAAAATATACCTTTTTTTTCCCCTCCCAGGAGATCCAGCCTTCCAGCACCATTGTAGCAAAACCTAATGTGCTAGCAGAAACCAAGCAAATAGATGCAATCCGGATGATTGTTCGAGGAACTCTGGGAAGCTGCAGTAGCAGCAGTGAATGTAAGTTGTGGCATAAGGGCTTTCTAACAGGCGTTCAATCAGGACACTGAATGAATGCTAAAAGAATAGTGTAAAATAACAGTCTTTGGAAAGTCTGCTCTCTTATACTCGTGGGACTAATACATAAATAAAAATTATAAATATGATAGAAAACTAGAGGGCTAATAAGATAGATATATCTTCCTCTAAAAATCACAAAGAGTTTGGGAGAGTGCTGAGATTCTAGTTTATCTTTTAATTGTTCCTTTCCCTTTTGAAGTAGGAAGGGTGGTTTTAGCTCTATTTTAAATCAATTTATGTTATACAGTGGTACCTCTACCTAAGAATGCCTCTATCTTTGAACATTTCTAGATAAGAACTGGGTGTTCAAGATTTTTTTGCCTCTTCTCGAGAACCATTTTCCACTTACAAACCCGAGCCTCCAAAACTGTAAACAGAAAAGGCGGGAAGAAGCCTCCATGGGGCCTCTCTAGGAATCTCCTGAGAGGAAACAGGTCTGGAAAAGGCAGGGAGAAGCCTCTGTTGGGCCTCTCTAGGAATCTCCTGGGAAGAAACGGCCGGAAAAGGTGGGGCGAAACCTCCTTGGGGCCTCTCTAGGAATCTCCTGGGAGGAAACGGCCTCTACCCTCCCTGTTGTTTGCTTTTACATTGATTCCTATGGGGAAAATTGCTGCTTCTTATAAACGTTTCTACTTAAGAACCTGATCACGGAACGAATTAAGTTCAGAAGTAGAGGTACCACTGTATTTCTCTGAGCAATTTGGTAGAGCCAAGTAATTGTGCATTGAGATTGTCAATTTTCACCACTTATTCAATGAGCTCTTTTGCCTCCTGCTAGGTCTTGAAGATAGTACAATGGGAAGTGTGGCTGATACCGTCGCAAGGGTGTTGCGTGGATGTTTACAGAATATGCCGGAATCTGATCATATCCCCAAAGAACAGCTGGCTGTCTCTTTCCAGTGGGTCACAAAGTGGGTTGATTACTCCAACAAATACGGCTTTGGTTATCAGCTGTCTGACCACACTGTGGGTGTTCTCTTCAACAATGGTGCACACATGAGCCTTCTTCCGGACAAAAAGTGAGTAGCTGTTTGATTATAAATCCGGCTGTTACATGAGTTTCCATTCTATTATCTGCTTGAGCTTAAACACTTTTGTCTTTGTTTTTGGCCCTCCAGAACAGTCCATTACTATGCAGAACTTGGCCAGTGTTCAGTTTTCTCCGCTACTGAAGCCCCGGAACAATTCATCAGTCAAGTCACTGTCTTAAAATACTTTTCTCATTACATGGAGGAAAACCTCATGGATGTAAGTGAGACCAAAAGAGTGGGAAATGTGGCTTAGATGAGGGGTCTCCAACCTTGGCAAGTTTAAGACTTCTGGACTTCAACTCCCAGAGTTCCTCAGCCAGCTTTGCTGGCTGAGGAATTCTGGGAGTTGAAGTCCAGAAGTCTTAAACTTGCCAAGGTTGGAGACCCCTGGCTTAAATGGTAGCTTATATAGGGAGCTCTGTTCTAACTTTGCTTTGTGCTTTTCTTAGGGTGGAGATCTTCCCAGTGTCACTGATGTCCGCAGACCCAGACTTTACCTCCTGCAGTGGCTGAAATCTGATAAGGCGTTGATGATGCTTTTCAACGATGGCACATTTCAGGTAGATAGGAGTGACAAAGTTTTCTCTGAGCTTATTCAAGAATCTGTAGGATGTTCCCTTAGTGTATTTCAATGGCAGAAGACCCACGAGGATAAGATAAGCTCATCAAGGAACCTAAGGAAGTTGCTTCAATTTCCTTTTGCAGCAAGTAGCATAAAGGATGCATAAAAGATGAGCTACTGTTTGGAGATTACTAACCAAATGTGGATATTTCCAAATTGAGGGTGTCAGTCATAACTATTAAATCAAGGTCTCTTCTCATTAAAAAGGGATGTAGTAAAGATATGATACAGAATGATATCAAAAGTGTCAATTTACTGAAATGGAGCACTATGGACAATAATAGTGCAATGTAAGGTCTAGATACAGTGATGGCAAACATTTTTAGCTTGGTTGCCAAAAGAGCGCACGTGCGTGCAATAACACACACATGTGTGCCCATACCCTTAATGCAGTGCCCTCCCCATGCATATGTGCACTACCCTCCCCCACTGCATGGACACAGACCTGACCAAAGCCTCTGGACTTCTGGTAGGCCTATTGGGAGGTTTTTTGCCCTCCCCAGGCTACAGGAAAGCCTTCTGAAGCTTAGGGAAGGCAAAAAAACAGCCCAAACAGGCATACTGGAAGTTCAGAAATGAACTTCTAGTTGGGCCATTTTTTGCCTTCACCAGGCTTCAGGAGAGTTGGGAGAACTAAAAACGGCCCAACCAGAAATTCATTTCTAAACTTCCGGTAGCCCATTGAGTCTGTTTTTCACCATCCATGGGCTGCGGAAGCTTTCCTGAAGCCCAGGGGGGGGGCAAAAACAGCCTCCCCCACCCTCCATAATGCTGAAAATCAGCTGGGCAGTATGCAATATGGCTTCACAGGCAACCTGTGCACCCGTGCCACGGGTTCGCCATCACAGGTCTAGTAGGTGCTCTTTTTGAATATTGCCAACATTTGCATGAACCGTTTGGTCAGGGCCATCATAATAATCCCAGGAAAAGATGCAGCTGTTTTAAGGAGTTCTGAACAGTTGCTAGGTGAGCTCCCCTTTGCTCCTAAAGCACTTATTACCTTATATGAAGTTTTCTGTTTATATCAATAATTCCCAAGGTATAGAAGGTGTTCCAGAATGCTTTAGATATGCACAGTTGACATTATACGCTGCTCAAAAAAATAAAGGGAACACTTAAACAACACAATATAACTCCAAGTAAATCAAACTTCTGTAAAATCAAACTGTCCACTTAGGAAGCAACACTGATTGACAATCAATTTCACATGCTGTTCAGCTTTGTACAGAACAAAGTATTCAATGAGAATATTTCATTCATTCATATCTAGGATGTGTTATTTGAGTGTTCCCTTTATTTATTTATTTCTGAGCAATATATTTACAGATCTAAATCCTACTATATACAATAAAAGTTAACTTCAGAGGGGTATTGTCTTGAATTTTGCTGTTATAGTTAGAGAGATTTGTTGTCACTTAAGCAGGTAGATTTGTAATGCATGACAAGAATTTTTATTTTAATTCTTCATGCCAGTAAAAATCAATGCGGTTTTAAGAGTAATAATCAGCATGCAAAGACTTTCAGGAATTATATTGAGTATTTTCCAAGAGACCCATTTCAATCAGTGCAACTTGAATGAGACCCAACATAGCAGGCATTTAGCTAATAAGTTGCTGAGTAGATCCAAATATCAAATATATTATTAAGTGTCTTTGTATGGGGTGGTTGACACAAACCCATTAAGTTTCAATTCTTGATTCTTTTCAGGTGAACTTCTACCATGATCACACAAAAATAATTATTTGCAACCAAAATGAGGAATACCTTCTTACCTATATTAATGAAGATAGATTATCGACAACATTCCGTTTAACAACTCTTCTCATGTCCGGATGTTCTCTGGAACTGAAGCATCGAATGGAATACGCACTGAACATGCTGTTGCAAAGATGTAATTAAAAAGAACTCTTCTAAAACCAAAAAGGACTTATCTCACTGACGTCTGCAGTGAAGGCAGTTGGATTTAAAAAAAAGAAAAGAAACCTAGCATGTTGATGGATGTGTGAAGAGTAGGGACTGGTACGATGAAATGTCTCATGTACTGGGCTGGGACCAGACATGAAGCTTGTAGTCTTTGCTGGATTAATGATGATGTGGCCAGGAATCCTTTGGAATGTAGCTTTCCTTGGTTCACTCCTTCTGAAAGAGTTGAGTTGGAAGACCTTTCTGCAGCAAACTATTGGAGGACTTGAAACTGTGAATAACACTTGAGGAATTGGGAGGGAGGGAGATCTCGATGTTGTGGAATATCTGTAAGAGGCACCTCATGGCTGCTTAAACTGTGAACTATGGCCATATTTTTTTTCTTTTTCTTTTCTTAATTCTTCCAAGAACTGATCACACTTGTGGCTGGCAAAGTGCATTCCTTGTTAATAATCTTTTTTTTTTAATTTATTACAGCCCAAAGCAAAGTATTTATTACATACATTTTTTTGTAATTGTGATTTTTAAATATACATTTGTTGGCAATAAAGAGTGGGAAAAACCTGAACTGATGGTTTCCATATGATTTTTCTCCGGCATGTACTGTGTTCCAAGAAAAAGCAGAAGGCAATGCTCACAGGAAAATGTCTGTTTCTTCCCTTTTACAGTTAACAGTCAGTCTGCCTTTATGAATGTGTAAAAGACCCAAGTTTCCCTGTCCAAAGGAGCCTACAGATTTGCTTGCTTAATAAACCTGCTTTATATTACTCGTATTGATAGTGGTGTGGCTGCAGGACAGTGGGAATTAAATAATACTTTTAGCACAATTTCTATTAAGTTTATGAAAACCTGGGGGGGGGACGTTCCTCAATATCCTTTCCCCTTTAGGAGAGTTGGAGAAAAAATCACTTTGTACTTTTTCATACAGATGAGAGCAAGCTAGGCACGCCTTTATGGAATTTCATGATGCAATTTTCGGTGGAGAAGTTGGTTCAAAATATAAATTACGACTTTTTAAGAGGTTCAGCTTTTTCTAAGGATTGATGTAACTGAACACAATATTTTAATATGACTCATCCACCATAATGTTTAGTTATTAGGAAAGAAAACATATGCCCAAAGAAATATTTTGTGCTTAGTGTCAGAAGCAGTTTGGATGGGATTTGCATACCCTTTTGATAAGCTTAATCTTTTTTTTTTTTTTTTTTACTATTTTGATAATTGTAATTGCAGATTATTACCAAAAAAGACTAACATTGGTCCTGTTGCTATGAATCCAAAAAGATTTGACAATTGACTAACAGCTAATGTTCCACTTTTTTACTGACAGCTTTATACAGTGCATGAAAAAAAACCATCTTAATTTATTCTTTGGATTTTTATTTTTGTTTAATTACCTCTATTATGGCTTTGATGCATTGTGCAGGAATGTAGCATTTGGCAGGTTCACCTTATTAAAAAATGGGGATTTCCTACTTAACTGAGGCAACTAAAATGATTCAACAGTTATTCTTGCCTGAAGGATAATAGGCACAATGGAGAATTCAAAGCAAGGCACATACCATTCTGCACTGTATTAACAATTAGTTTGGCTGTTGCCAATATAAACAAAATCTAACTAGAGAAAGGCATGAACCAACACTAGATTTGATGGAGGTTAACCACAGCTTCCACGATGTGAGTTTCAGTTCTCTTAGATAAAGCTTTTGTAGAGAAAGTTACTGACTTGCATGTGCCCCTTTAACAATGCTTCTCATTGCAACTACAGTAAACATTTGAACAGCCTGGTAGATAGTGCAACTTATATTAATCACGTAGACTTTTTTTGCCTTCTAAACATAAAACTGATGTGCAGTTGTTCACAGAACCTAGTATAAAAGGAAGATATTTCCAAGTTTCGTCTGCTATTTCAACAGTGAAGATTTCAGACATATTTAGGAAAGCAGGCTTCTTTTACAACAGTTATTGATTGCCTGTTTTGGGAATCCAGAAAGCTTAGTGTCCAAGATTCTGTTTATGTTGTTATATTATTTTGACTGTGCCCTCAACAGTGTTAGAGGACACCATAATAACTTTGATGTAATAGTGGAAGATAAAATGTTTGGAGAATGTAGGAATCGTCATATCCTGTCATATTCTTGACATAAAATCTTACCTTACTCCAAAGCAAAACAAAAAACTTTGTAATAACTCTCAGAAATTGACATCATTGTCCTCTTTGTCATATAAACATAACCAAAAGACAACTGCTCCTTCAGCTTGGTCTACTACTTAATATTCTGTTATAAGGAAATCATCTGTATTTTAGAAAGCAAAATCTTGCCACTGATGTTATTGTCGTTGTTGAGCTGCAGATAGATCAATAATCTTTTGGATGTTCGGATGTTTGGATGGTATATCACAATTTATATCATAGAAAGAAAATAGAATAGAATAGAATAGAATTTTATTGGCCAAGTATGATTGGACACACAAGGAATTTATTTTGGTGCACATAGTGTACATAAAAAAAATAAGTTCATCAAGAATCATAAGGTATAACAATAACAGTCCAGATACATATAAGCAATCAAATTATGAGGAACCAGTCAATATAAATTGTAAGGATACAAGCAATAAAGTTATAGTCATACAATCATTTGTGGGAGGAGATGGGTGATAAGAACGATGCAGACTTAGGAAATAGTTTGACAGTGCTGAGGGAATTATTTGTTTAGCAGAGTGATGGCATTCAGGCAAAAACTGTTCTTGTGTCTTGTGTTCTTTGGAAAGAAAACTCATTAAAACCCAGGTATGTGTACTCCCCATTTTGACCAATGTACATGGTTTCTCAAAATAATCCCCTACAAATATAAGTGACTTTTAATAAGTACATGCATTTTTTGTTTTTATTTTATTTCTCCTTGGCACTTTTTGTAACTAGAAAATAGAAATTGGTTTATTCATAATTTTGACTGGTAAACTTTTCTCTCTTCAGAACAGAAGCTGCGCATCTAGTACACTTTTCATGAAAGTATGTATTTTTGTATCTGTTTCACCCTAGCCTACATTTTAAATAGGGAACTGAAAGGTGTAGGTTACCTTAATTCTGCAATGCACATATCACTAAATGTTATAACACATGTATTAGCTTGAAACTGCAAAAGATAGATTAAATTGCCATTAAGAAATACATTTAATTTATCCCTATCCCCATTGCTCTTTGTTACCTGGAGACATCAGGACCTGTAATGACAGAATAGAGAAATATCACTGCAGTAGGAAGAACTTGATGACTTGCTCATAGGTCTACAATAGATTTATTATTTATTTTATTTATTATTTGGATTTGTATGCCGCCCCTCTCCAAAGACTCGGGGCGGCTCACGACAAGTGAAAAGCAATCCAATACATAATCCAATTAATTAAAATATTGAAAAATTTTAAAAACCCCATATACATACACACAAGCATACCATATATAAATTCAACGTGCCCAGGGGGAGATGTTTAGTTTCCCCATGCCTGACGGCAAAGGTGGGTCTTGAGGAGTTTGCGGAAGGCAGGAAGAGTAGGGGCAGTTCTGATCTCCGGGGGGAGTTGGTTCCAGAGAGTCGGTGCCACCACAGAGAAGGCTCTCCCCCTGGGGCCCGCCAACCGACATTGTTTAGTTGACGGGACCCGGAGGAGGCCCACTCTGTGGGACCTAGTCGGTCGCTGGGATTCGTGCGGCAGAAGGCGGTCTCGGAGATATTCTGGTCCGATGCCATGAAGGGCTTTAAAGGTCATAACCAACACTTTGAATTGTGACCGGAAATTGATTGGCAGCCAATGCAGACTGCGGAGTGATGGTGAAACATGGGCATACCTAGGTAAGCCCATGACTGCTCTCGCAGCTGCATTCTGCACGATCTGAAGTTTCCGAACACTTTTCAAAGGTAGCCCCATGTAGAGAGCATTACAGTCTTCAAACTTGGCAACTTTAAGATTTGTGGACTTCAACTCCATAGCTGGCTGGAGAATTCTGTGAGTCAAAGTCCACAAGTCTTAAAGTTGCCAAGTTTGGGGACTTCTGATCTACAACTGTCCAACATTCTTTATATGTCAAGTTGGAGGGAGTTGGCATGGATTTATTTCTCTCATGTTTAATATGCTTAAAATTTGGGTTGTAAAGTTACAGTACAGTGGTACCTCTACTTATGAACTTAATTCGTTCTGTGACCAGGTTCTTAAGTAGAAAAGTTTGTAAGAAAAAGCAATTTTTCCCATAGGAATCAATGTAAAAGCAAATGATGAGTGTGATTGGGGAAACCACAGGGAGGGCAGAGGGCCTGTTTCCTCCTAGTAGATTCCTAGAGAGGCCCCATGGAAGCTTCTTCCTGTCGTAGAGAAGAAGGAAAATTATTAAGATCTGTTAGGACTTTAACCTTAAACCCCGTGGAGATCGATGGATAGAAGCCTCAATCATTTCAAACAAGATATATTTATTATTTTAAAACAGAAATAAACAAATAAAAGATTGTCTCGAGGGACAACAAACATATACGTCTTACATCATGGAGATTCAGAAGAGAAGAAGGAAGAAGGAAGTGACTTGGCAGGATATTACATCATAGGAGGAGGATCGATTAAGGCACACTTAGTTAACTCTTTCATTACTAAATGTCTCTGAGGGGCTGTCAATATACAGCGTGACACTCTCTGCCTTTTCCAGCCCTGTTTCCTCCCAGGAGATTCCTAGAGAGGCCCCAAAGAGGCTTCTCCCCACCTTTTCCGGCCCTGTTTCCTCCCAAGAGATTCCTAGAGAGGCCCCACCGAGACTCCTGTCTGCCTTTTCCAGGTACATTTTCAGAGGCTCGGGTTTGTAAGTGGAAAATAGTTCTTGAGAAGAGGCAAAATCAACTCCCCCCAGAGATTAGGACTGCCTTTTGCAAACTCTTAAAAAACCACCTATATTGCCAGGCATGGGGAAATTGATTTCCCTCGGCTGCTCTGTTTTATGTATGGTTTACAGTGATCCCTCGGTTAGCGCGGGGGTTACGTTCCAAGACCTCCCGCGCTAACCGATTTCCGCGTTATACTGGATGCGGAAGTAAAAACACCATCTGCGCATGCGCGCCCTTTGTTCCATGGCCGCACATGCGCAGAAGGTGGAGCGACGCAAGTTCGGAGGCTGGCAATGCAATGGTGATTTTTCCGGGCTCCTCGCCGCTACCCACAGGGCAGCGCTGGCGGCAATGGCAATGGCAACCCTCCCTCCTTTGGCCAATCAGCAATCAGTATGACGTCATCGGGCGGGAAAAACCGTGGTGTAGGAAAAAAAACGCAGACTTATTTTTTAATTAATATTTTTTGAAAAACCGCGTTGCAGCGTTTCGCGCTAATTGAGAACGCGCAAATCGAGGGATCACTGTATTTGGGTTGTATGATTGTTTTTAAATTAAGGGGTTTTAACTGTTTTGTTTTTAATCATTGGATTTGTATTATGTACTGTTGTTGTGAGCCGCTCTGAGTCTTTGGAGAGAGGTGGCATAGAAATCTAATACATTATTATTATTATTATTATTATCATCATCATTAATAATAATAATAATAATAATAATAATAATAATAATAATAATAATAATTAGATTTGTATGCCTCCCCTCTCCGTAAACTCGGGGCGGCTCACAGCAATAATAAAAACAATGTACAATAACAAATCTAATATATTTAAAAAATATCTAAAGCCCCTTATTTAAAAACAAGGCATACACGCAAACATACCATACATAAATTATATAGGCCTGGGGAAGATGTCTCAATTCCCCCATGCCTGATGGCAGAGGTGACTTTTAAGAAGTTTACAAAAGGCAAGGAGGGTGGGAGCAACCCTAATCTCTGGGGGGAGCTGGTTCCAGAGAAGGCTCTTCCCCTGGGTCCCGCCAGACAACATTGTTTATTGGCCCAGTAGGAGCATGTTTTGCCCTCCCCAGACTCCAAAGGCTTCCCTAGAGTGGGGGAGGGTAATAACATCCTCCACCATTCCCCCAGAGGCTCTCTGGGAAGCAATAATGCCTTATCAGAACCTCTGTGCAAGCCAAAAATCAGCTGCCCGGCACACACATGCACGTTGGAGCTGAGCTAGGGTAACAGCTCGTGTGCCAGCAGATATGGCTCCACGTGCCACCTATGGCACCCATGCCATAGGTTCGTTATCTCCTGCCTGAACAGGGGTTTGGACTACATGACCTACAAAAGACCTCTGTTAAACTGTTAAATCTAAGGGACAATGCTGCACAATGGCTATTTTCCCCTTTGTTACTAAACAAATGCAGTCAAATGATGAAGAGCAATAGGAGAGAGAGAGATAAACAGTATTTCAGGGAACGATTCCCAATAAGAGAAAGAAGTAGATTCCTCTTTTGGAAGGTATAGCCATATATTTTCATTAAAACACAGGGTTGAAGATACACCCACAGACATGCACGTTTTTGACACCCAAATGGTACCTTTTCAAGAGGCAAGTGGACTTCTTTGTTTTTCTTTGAAGACATTTCACTTCTCATCCAAGAAGATTCTTCAGCTCTGACTGGATGGTGGGGAATGGAAGGATTTATATTCCATGCAGACAGCTGGCCATTTGCATTTTTTAAAGAGAGTCATTGAGGGCACCTGGAGGTTTACCTGTGTCCTCGGGGTCACCTGAGTAGTGCAAATGCGACAACTATGACCTGCATGACTAAGAATCTTCATAGACATTTTTGAGATCGATCAGTTTGCCTTTAAAAAAAATAAACATTTGTCACTGGCTATGACCGTTCTACTTTGCCATTTTCTGAATGAGGCTGCAATAATACTGTGATATATGGATTTGAGAATGATTGATATAATAAATATCTGCATCCCTGTTCTGATCTAGCTGAAGTGACTCCAGAAACTCTCTTTTCAAGGTTTTGATTTTCAAACTAGTAAATCTTTATATTTTCTTCTTACACTGAAAAGATCATCACGGTTACAATGCTGCTATTCAAAGGCACATTCCAAATCTCACGAGCTGAGTTTGCAAAGCTATGATTATTTCTAATTAGCAGAGCAGAGCTTCCTTACTAGCGGCTTATCTCTGAGTCATTTAAAATCTAATTTTGCACAGTTTATCATATTATATCAAAAGCTTACTTTTCAGAAGCGAGGAATGCCGGCCACATTTCAACATGCAGTTTGAACGAAAGCGGCTTCATTTGCGATACATTTCAGGAAATGACACATTGGTTGATTGATACAGTTCTAAACTGGAGATTCAAAATTTTCCCCCAAATATCTCCTCCCTTCTTTTTGCGAATCTCCTAAATCTTGGGTTCACCCAGGGGCTGTCAACTACCCCCTCCCCCCGCCACTCTCTGAAGATGAACAGCTTTTCCATGATAACGTTTAACTCATTTTCACCTACGCCCTCATCTCCACTGCCCTTCGACAATCTTCTTAAATCTGGGTACATTAAAGCTTCTGTCTCTTTATCCTCCTCTGAATCTGACACTTCCTGAGGCTGACAGGGAATACTCACAACAATCCCAAACATTGAAAGAGATTAGAACAGCCCCTACTCTTCCTGCCTTCCGTAAACTCCTTAAAACCCACCTTTGCCGTCAGGCATGGGGGAACTGAACATCTCCCCCTGGGCACGTTTAATTTATGCATGGTATGTCTGTGTGTGTCTGTTAGCATATGGGGTTTTTAAATATTTAAATATTTTAAATTTGTCTGATTGCTTATGATTTGTTTTTACATGTTGTGAGCCGCCCCGAGTCTTCGGAGAGGGGCGGCATACAAATCTAAGTAATAAATAAATAAATAAATAAATTTGGGCTTGATACAGATTTATTTATTTGTTTGTTCAACTGAATTTAAACATGCCTGGGATAAACATATATCCATTTTAAGATGAAATACAGGAAATAGTATAAGGGCAGACTAGATGGACCATGAGGTCTTTTTCTGCCATGAGTCTTCTATGTTTCTATCTGATTGATTGATTGATTGATTGATTGATTGATTGATTGATTTCTAGGCTGCTCTTCTCCTGAGGCTCAGGGTGGTTTACAACATAAATTGTAAATTGTTTTCACTTTGTTGTGAGCCGCCCCGAGTCTGCGGAGAGGGGCGGCATACAAATCTAAATAATAAATAAATAAATAATAAATAAATAATAATACAGAACAGTAGGAGAAATCGAAGTTAGTTATTAAAACAGCTAAAACACACTAAAGCTTTAAACATTATTACCAATCATGCTTCCACCAATCAAAGAGTAAAAAAAGGCTGGAGCAGAGGGACCAAGCTCAACAGCCCCAAGCCTGCTGGCATAAGTATGTTTTTAAGCTTTTCCGGAAGGCTGGAAGAGTGGAACCTTGCAAATCTCCGGGGAGGGAGGAGTTGATTCCAGAGGGCAGGGGCTGCCACAGAGAAGGCTGTTCCCCTAGGGCCCGCCAGCTGGCATTGTCTTATGAGGGATGAGTGAGTTTCTAGGAAAACACATATTGTACTTGACTATTTTTTGCTTGGGGTTGGTTTTTTTTTTTTTGCATCTCTGAATATAGGTATTGATGTTTGTCATTTCAAAACTTTTATTGTCATTTGTCATTTCAAAACTTTTATTGATTGATTGATTGATTGATTGATTGATTTGTATGCCACCCCTCTCCAAGGACTCGGGGCAGCTCACAACATATCAAAAGACATACTGGTAATAATACAATGGAATCCAAGTAATATAAACAATCTAAGAGTTCTAATATAATTAAAAAGACATTCGTTACCATTCACTCGTTACCAAATCATTACCAAATCCCTCTCTTAAGCCAAGCATTTGAATATCAAGAATTCTGGAACAGTTTTTCAGCATTTATTATTAAACATTATACCATTTAATTAAAATACAGCATCTTTTCCCCCACATTAGTCATAAAACATAAAACTTTTTTTTCCAAAATGATTTTATTTTATAGTCATATTATAGTTTATTTTATGTATTTATAATCATAAACAAAATGAATCACAATAAATAAAATGAATCACAATAAATAAAATGAATCACAATAAAGGAGTCTAGTGAAACTTTGTCCAACCTGCTACTATTAGGTGTGTTAATACTGGCCTTGAGATTAATGGGAATTACAGTCCAAAGAATGTAGTAAGCATTAAGGTGCATAAAAGTGAGTCTAGAATTTATTTATTTAGCTATAAAATTTATTGGCCGCCTATCTTACCACAAGACAACTCTGGACAACTTACAATAATAAAAGAATGCCTTTGGATGGTCCATTTTAGTTTACATTAAAATGTTTTCAGGTTGAAATTGGGGTTCCTTTCTGAGTATCAAAGACTCTTCATTTTCCTTTACTGATGTAATGCCTTTATATGGAAAGTTGGAACCATTTCTGCATAAAGATGAGAGTGCTCTGTAAAAAAAAAAAAAGTAGAATGAATCTGGCCCTTGAGTGAATGAGTGTTGCTTAAACCTTTTAATGTAAACTTAAATGGACAATCAGTGCACTGATAATGTTACCTAGTTCGGTAATGAAATGCCTGCAAGAAAACAACCAAGATTTGAGATCTACTAAGGACCCTTCAACAGTATTACATGTAGTTACAACAGTTCATTTAGTGACTGTTCGAAGTTACAATGGTACTGAAAAAAATGACTTATGACCAGTTTTCACACAACCATTTGACCCTCTTCTATTGGGCTGCAGCATGGAAACTGCTTTGGTCACTCTGATGGATGATCTCTGGTGAGCCCAAGATGGAGGTCATTACTCTATCTTGGTGCTACTTGAGCTCTCAGCTGCTTGTGATAACATTGACCATGGTATCCTTCTGCGACGACTAAGGGAGTTGGGAGTGGGGGGCATCGTGATACGATGGTTTTCCTCCTATCTCTCTGGCCAGTCGCAGTTGGTGTTGGTAGGAGGACAGAGGTGGACCCCCAGATCCCTCTTTTGCGAGGTGCCTCAGGGTTCAGTCCTCTCTCCTCTCCTATTTAACATCTACATGAAACCACTGGGTGAGATCATCCAGACACAAGGTGAGGTATCAGCAATATGCCGATGACACTCAGTTATATATCTCCACCCCGCATCACTTCAGTGAAGCAGTGGATATGATGTGCCACTGGCTGGGTGGGAGTTAACAGGCTAAGTCTAACCCTGACAAGACCAAGTGGCTGTGGGTATTGCCTCTGAAAGGTTATATTGAAATATGAAAGGCATATAAATATTATATGTCCAAAGATACTTCACCAGAAGAGCCCTTCATTCCTCCACTCAAAATAGAATACCGTACGAGACTAGACTTTCAATCCTGGGCCTAGAAAGCCTAGAACTAAGACGCCTTAAACAAGATCTAAGTATTGCCCACAAGATCATATGCTGCAACGTCCTGCCTGTCGGTGACTACTTCAGCTTCAACCACAACAACACAAGAGCACACAACAGATTTAAACTTAATATTAACCGCTCCAAACTTGACTGTAAAAAATATGACTTCAGTAACCGAGTTGTCGAAGCGTGGAACTCATTACCGGACTCCATAGTGTCATCCCCAAACCCCCAACACTTTACCCGTAGATTATCTATGGTTGACCTATCCAGATTCCTAAGAGGTCAGTAAGGGGCGAATAGAAGTGCACTAGAGTGCCTTCCGTCCCCTGTCCTATTGCTCTCCTATATCTCCTATACCTTTCTTCTATTCGTATATCTCTTCTTCTATTCTTTCATTGATATGTTCTATTACTATATCTTCTTTTCTATTCTTTCATAGATATATTTTACTATGAGTATCTCCTCTATAACCTTCATCATGTATTTTACTGTGTGTGTGTGTGTGTGTGTGTATGTGTGTGTGTATATATATATATACAGTATATATATACTGTATACAGTATATATATATATATATACACACACACACACACACACACACACACACACACACTAAAACTCTCATTGTGTATTGGACAAAATAAATAAATAAATAAAAATAAATAAACCGACTGTCCATACTTGGTTCTGGATATGGGGGGGAATTGCTCCCTTCAGAACAGTTCGCAATCTGGATGTCCTTCTAGACTCACAGCTAAAATTATGGGAATTACATTTATTCATTACATTATTATGATAGCTTTCCCTTGAAATCCTATGATTCTTCCACCATTTGTCCTAACATCAATAACCCTGAAAGAGGGTGGGGAGAGAGGGGGAGAGACAAAGGGAGAGACAGAGAGAGGGACAGACAGAGGGAGAGTGATAGAGAAATAGAGAAACAGAGAGACAGAGAGAAAGACAGGGAGACAGAGGCAGAGAGACAGAGACACACACACAGAGAGAAAGACAGATTGGCAGGGAGAGACAGAGAGACAGAGAGAAAGACAGAGCCAGAGAAACAAAGACAGAGAGAGACAGACATATCAGCTGGCTCAAAGCAGTGTTTTGTTGACTTGGAATTTGAACCTGTATACGTAAATATACATTTAAGTATATTATTTTAGCCACTACATCAGGCTACATCAGAACTGAAGAAGCCTCTTGGATGAAAAGCAAAACATTTTCAAGGGGAAAAAATTATTTATTTTTATTATTATTTATTAGACATGTATGCCACCTCTCTCCAGGGATCCGGGGTGGCTCACAACATATAATGCAAACAATAAGTATACAAATCTAATAGTTAAAATATAGACTAAAAACCCATTAATCTAAAACACAGTCAATTTACTCAACCACACCCACACATAATAATGGTCAGAACAGAGGGGGGGCATATACCCACGCCTGGTGACATAGAGGGGTCTTAAGGCTTTTGTGGAAGGTGAGGAGGGTGGGGGCAGTACGAATTTCTGGAGGGAGCTGATTCCAGAGGGCTGGGGCCGGCACAGAGAAGGCTCCTCCCCTAGGCCCCGCCAAATGACATTGTCTGACTGACGGGACCTGGAGAAAGCCAACTCGGCGGGACCTGATCAGTCACTGGGATTTATGCAGTCCGGTTGCCTTTTGGAAAAGTAACTCTGGGGAATTCATGCTGAACAATACCATGATTTGGTTATCAGTAGTTTGAGTGGTCCAGAGAGCCCTCAAAAGGACGTATAATATTGTCAAGCAAAAATAAATGTGAGAGGGCAAGGTTATTGTTGGACGCTGACCTTGGTAACAAAATACTTGCAATTGCAATGAAAAGCAGGTCCTATTAAGCTAGTTAAAAATGTGGTCTCTCTCTCTGTGTGTTTCATTTTACTTTTATCAAATATCATTACATCAATAGATGATCTTTCAGATTTTTTCTGCAATCAACAACAGTAATGATTACAATTTAGTATGTTATTATGTTAAGATAATAACCCGGATAAGACGGAGTGGCTGTGGGTTTTGCCTCCCAAGGACAACTCCATCTGTCCGTCCATCACCCTGGGGGGGGAATTATTGACCCCCTCAGAGAGGGTCCGCAACTTGGGTGTCCTCCTCGATCCACAGCTCACATTAGAACAACATCTCTCAGCTGTGGCGAGGGGGGCGTTTGCCCAGGTTCGCCTGGTGCACCAGTTGCGGCCCTATCTGGACCGGGACTCATTGCTCACAGTCACTCATGCCCTCATCACCTCGAGGTTCGACTACTGTAATGCTCTCTACATGGGGCTACCTTTGAAAAGTGTTCGGAAACTTCAGATCGTGCAAAATGCAGCTGCGAGAGCAGTCATGGGCTTACCTAGGTATGCCCATGTTTCTCCATCACTCCGCAGTCTGCATTGGTTGCCGATCAGTTTCCGGTCACAATTCAAAGTGTTGGTTATGACCTTTAAAGCCCTTCATGGCACTGGACCAGAATATCTCCGAGACCGCCTCCTGCCGCACGAATCCCAGCGACCAATTAGGTCCCACAGAGTGGGCCTTCTCCGGGTCCCGTCAACTAAGCAATGTCGGTTGGCGGGTCCCAGGGGAAGAGCCTTCTCTGTGGCGGCACTGGCCCTCTGGAACCAACTCCCCCCAGAGATTAGAACTGCCCCTACTCTTCCTGCCTTCCGTAAACTTCTTAAAACCCACCTTTGCCGTCAGGCATGGGGGAATTGAAACATCCCCCCCCCCCTGGGCACGTTGAATTTATATATGGTATGCTTGTGTGTGAGTCTGTTAGTTTGTGGGTTTTTTTAAATCTTTAAAATTTTAAATTGTTGATTACTTATGATTTGTCTTTTTACATGTTGTGAGCCGCCTCGAGTCTTCGGAGAGGGGCGGCATACAAATCCAAGTAATAAAATAAAAATAATAAAGATGTATAAAAGGGAATGAAACCACATGCATAGATAAATCAATGTAAAGTGGGGGGGAGGATATATTTATATATTTATTTATTTATATATTTGTTTGTTTGTTTGCTTATTTATTCATTTTGTCAAGCCATTATAGGGTGATAATTTGTATAAATAAAACATTAGATAAGTAATGATAAAAAATAACAAAAGAAGACAATAGGACAGGGACGGTAGGCAGGGTGGTGCGCTTATTCACGCCCCTTACAGACCTCTTAGAAAGGGGGAGAGGTCAATTGTAGATAATCTAATATATAATTAGATATATAATTACCATAGATGTACACTGAAGTGGAAATGCTGTAAGGAAGAAAAGTGTCAATATTTTTTTTAAAAGATGTTTAATAAAAATCATAAAAACAACTCCAACAGTTTATAATTCTATGCATTACAAATGTGCAACCAGAAATCGCTTGGAACAGAAATCTGTGTTATATTAAGTATCATTTCCAGTGAGGTGCAACTATATTCTATTTAATTGGTTTATTAATCAAAAACTGGAATGAAAAAACCAATGGTAAATGGCAAGCAACATTTATTTCCTGTTCAGACAAGCTTTAGAACATCTACAAATGTACTGTAAATGCCTGAAGCCCATAGGAAACTTTAAGCTAAATGGCTGGTTATAAAATCCAATTTGAAATTCTCTGACTTTCTACGAATGTAAACCCGTGCTCATAACCTGTAGCTTCCTGTCTGCTTCCTTGCTTTATATGCCTTATTAACTTCTGTGATGGCAAACATCCCTCTGATTGAATTGCTACTGCTTAATTAGACCGATACATTCAAATTAAGATTTTAAATGCCATTTAAATATACGGTGTTGAAATCTAATATCATGGTTCATCAATGTTGGAGTTTTCTTTAATAGAACATAAGGATTTGGCCTCTGGGGTTTATTCTTTTTAATTTTATTTTCAGTATGAAATCTCCCCCAACAGCTCTAATGAAGCCAAGCATGACAAACATCAGCATTTAAATGCATCCCTATTCATCCCAGTAAGTAGATATAGTCATGGGAGGGGAAAATGTACTTTGGTGGAACAGAATGACTTCCTATGATAGTTTACTGGTGTGCTAAAGAATGAGACTGAATGCAGAAAAAGGAAGAATGCAATGGGCATATCTGAAGCTCAGGAAGGAATGCTTGGGAGACAAACCATGACTCACCCCCTTAGCTATGTCTTTAATGCTTCTGAGGTTTTGAGGCACTGGTTCAAATCAGGTCAGTAACTGACAGAGGGCTGTTCCCTTTCTTGACAGGTCATTTGCCTGTGTAAAGAAGGCGGATTACTAGGCAAAATATTAAGTGGTTTGATTTTAACTGAATAAAAAAAGTGCACTGAAGAGTCACTTTTTGGCTGATTGCATAGCACTGCACCACAATCTAACCACTAACTACCTCCCTGTGGTTTCCCCTATCTGTCTGTCTGTCTGTCTGTCTGTCTGTCTGTCTGTCTGTCTGTCTGTCTGTCTGTCTGTCTGTCTGTTGGTTGGTTTGTTTGTTTATTTATCTAACTACTTACAAACTTTTCTAGATAAGAACCAGGTGTTCAAGATTTTTTTGCCTCTTCTGAAGAACCATTTTCCACTTACAAACCCGAGCCTATGAAACTGTAACGGGAAAAGACAGGCAGAAGTCTCCATGGGGCCTCTCTAGGAAACTCTTGGGAGGAAAGAGGCCAGAAAAGGCAGGGAGAACCCTCTGTGGGGCCTCTCTAGGAATCTTCTGGGAGGAAACAGGGCTGGAAAAGGTGGGGAGAAGCCTCTGTGAGGCCTCTCTAGGAATCTCTTGGGAGGAAAGAGAGCCAGAAAAGGCAGGGAGAAGCCTCTGTGGGGCCTCTCTGGGAATCTTCTGGGAGGAAACAGGGCTGGAAAAGGCAGGGAGAAGCCTCTGTGGGGCCTCTCTAGGAATCATCTGGGAGGAAACAGGGCTGGAAAAGGTGGGGAGAAGCCTCTGTGGAGCCTCTCTAGGAATCTCCTGGGAGGAAACAGGGCCTCCACCCTCCCTGTGGTTTCCCCAATCTATTTATTTATTTATTTATTTATTCATTCATTCATTCATTCATTCATTCATTCATTCATTCATTCATTTATTTATTTATTAGATTTGTATCAAATTTCTACTTAAGAACCCGGTCATGGAACAAATTAATTTGGTAAGTAGAGGTACCACTGTATTTCGCAATGGCCATGCTGCCTGGAGGATGCTGGTAATTGAGGTCCACTTATCTGAATGCTCTCAAATGGGAGAATAACATAGAACCATATAAAACAGGCATCTCCAACCTTGGCAACTTTAACACTTGTGGACTTCAACTCCCAGAATATTGGAAATTGAAGTTCACACAAAGTTGCCAAAGTTGGGGAACCCTGATATAGAGTATAGAAACCAGGATACTGTGTGTTCTATTTCTACCTTAGCCATGAAAGCTGGCTGGATGACTTTGGGCCAGTCACGCTCTCTCACCCAAACTACCTCATGAGGTGTGTGAGAAAAACAGGAGGAAGAAGTATAGAACACATATCATTAAATAATAGAGTTGGAGGTGACCTTGGAAGCTTTCTAGACCAACCCCGTGCTCGAGTAGGAGACACTATACCAGGGGTGGGTTCCTTCCGGTTCGGACCAGTTCACCTGAACGAGTAGTAGCCCGCCGGTGATGTCATGATGATGTCACTGAACCAGATCAGTTGGTGTCGGTCTGTGGGCACCGCCATCTTAAATTGCATTTTTTCCCTATTAAAAAAAAAATTCTTCTGCGCATGTGCAGAAACCAAGTTTCTGGCATTGGGCATGCGGTCACCATTTTGTTTTTGGTGTTGTGTGGATTTTTTTGAATTTTTTTCAGAATCTTTTGTACTGTGCATGCGTACACACAAAACACACGTATGCCCACAAGGTGCAGCCTCAAGGCACAGGAGGAAGCGAATCGGCAGTGAGGTAAGTTTGAACCCATCCCTGCCCTATAAATTCAGATAAATGATTATACAGTCTCTTTTTGAAAACCTCCAGTGATGGAGCACCTACAACTTCTGAAGGCGAGGTGTTCCATTGATAGATTGGTGTGCCTAACTGCACCAGTGTGCCTTCTGTCCCCTGTCCTAATGTTTCTCTCTTACTAGTATCATGTATATAAACATCGTTATATCTTTGTATACTACTAATATGCACTTGACAAAATAAATAAAGATTGCTCACATTGTTAGGAAATTTCTCTTTAGTATGTTTGCTGAAAATAGTAATAATGGGGTGATATAAATAAATAAAGCTTAATTATATTACAATAAACATAGGAAAGATAATTGCTTCCTTATGTCCTTTATTTCAAAGGTAAAGAAAAGTTTGAGGAAATTTAGGAAGAGTAAAATTCTTATTTATTTAGTAAATTTATATCCTGCCCCTCTCACTGTCAAGCAATTTGTGAGGTAAATGACAGGGACCTATGTCTTTCACTGTACAAAAATCTTCTCAAAAAAGCTGCAGCTTTTATTGTGCCTTTCCCCTCCAGGCTGGGAAGCATGGGCTACCAGAGACCTCTGTAAACTTAAAAAGCCAACAACAGAAGGATCTTTTCTGTCCTGAATCGATTTATAAAATAAAAATAATAACAACGGATGTCTCTTTTTGCAAGGGAAAAAAAGATTTTGTTAACCAGAGGACACATTTTGGCTCAGTATTATTTTTCATGCCTCACACGAATGGTCTGGATTACCTTGACAGATTGCTCAACAGAAACCTGCTCTAAACCTACCAGATGATTTCTGAATACACTTGTTCCTTGATAGCTGTGGAATGTGCTATTTTGTTAGACTTTGGCAGTTCATTAGATAAACATACAGTAACTGCCAAGTTTCAATTCAAATGGCAGCTCTATGTTTAAAAAGCAGATAATGTTTAAAACTAGTTTAAAGGCACAGAGAATATGAAAACATTGATGGATATTTTAGTTATATGGGGGGGGGATGCTTTCGGTGTTCCCAGTTGTGTGATTTCAGTTTGTGTAAACAGAGTAAGTAGGATGCAGCCAATGGATATCAAACCTAATTTATAATTTAAACTTTTAGAGCCGTTTACTCATCAATGATTTTAAAGGTAGTTCAATGGTTAGGTGCATACTTTTCCTTGAAGAAGTCTTATGCCTGGAATTTCCAGATACATCAGAGTAAAGATGTTCTTGCCTCAAACATTAACAATTGTAGCCAGTAGGGAATATTCTATGAAATGTGTTCTGCTGGCTCCTGGCACAAGCCTTCAATTAAATGTAAAAGTAGCAAAAACAGACACACACACAGGAAAAGGCAACAATAGTTTTTTTATCCAAAGAAAAATAGAAGAAAAACCCTCTTTTGAATTCAAAGGGCTCACTTGTAAAAACAAACAAACTTGAATGCAGTGAAATAACAAAAACAATAAGCTCAAGTCAATTAATCAAGTCAATAAGCTCAAGTCACAGCTACTCCTCTTCAGACGTTGTAAACTCACTATGATTTATGGTCAGAGTCCTGAAATCCAAACACAAGGTCCTGGGAAAATCCGGAACGGCAATGCAAAATCCACAAGCATGATCAGATAATCTTCCACACTGCGAGGCCGGCACGCTGCCCATTTAACAGCAGCCCTAATTACATGAACCCCACCCAACCACTGGTGGACTCTATTATCTCTTGTAATACCTACAAAGCTGTTCTCTTCTATGCATAGCTCTACACATGTGTGGGTCTATCACTGCTTCCTCATCAGAGTCTATCGAAGATAAGGAAGATGATGACTGGCTTCTTCCTGGGCTGCCTGCCAGGCCCCCCTCTGAAGGTCCCATCTCACAGACACTCCCTTCTTCAGATGATAATTCGCTGCCCAAAGCTGTTGGCAGCAAAACAGGCCTGTGACATTTGGATGTTTCACCCACAGCCACCCCCATAGTCTTTGAGGCAGGAGCTGGGCCAGAGCTAACTACAACAAAATGTCGGAGATATTCCTACAGTAATGTTTTTGCAATGTTAAGAACATAAAACCTATGTCAACAAAACATACATTTTAAACAGACAAAACAGTACCCTTAGACGTTATAGAAAGGGAGTATATATATTGCCCTTTGTATTTAAAGCTTGATTAATACACAAAGAAGAGGACTAGGGATGTGTATGGCAGAACAATTCCATCTGCTTTGTCCTCCATGTGCTTATGGTTCTGAATGAATTTTAAATCATGCTAATCCAAATTAATTCTCTATGCACAGAAGCAAAAACACGCTGACGCCTGCATGCATAGCATGCAAAAGAATTGAAGTTGCGCGCGCAGCGGGAATTGCAATCTGCCCTGATATACATGTACACAGCATTCTGGATGATCTTGTTCATTTAATGAACATAATGTAAGGAAACTTATGCTAGATGAAACCAAAGGCTACAAAAGTAGTTACTGTATTTTTCGGTGTATAAGACGCACCTTTTTCCTCCCTAAAAGAGGCTGATAATTAGGGTGCGTCTTATACTCTGAAGGTAGCTTTTTCTTCGAGCCCCTAACTAGCTGCTAACAATCTTCCCAGCTCTTAACAATGTTCTCAGCTCTTACCCTCTTGCAAGCTCTTTCATTGTAACTGTCTGCAAAGAAGAATGTTTTGCAAGCCCTGAGTCTTTGCATGGTTCTTTCCATTGCTCTAAGTGCTCTGAATCTTTCTTTCCAGGTGCTAATAATGTTCCCAGCTCTTGGTGGCTTGCAACTCTTTCATTGTTACTCTCTCAGAATTAATTTTTTTTAAAGCCCTTAACCAGGGGATAAAATAATGTGCTGAAGCTAGCCAGATGAATACCTGGTAAGCAGATTTTTTTTCCTATTTTCCTCCCCAAAAACTAAGGTGCGTCTTATACTAAAAAAATATGGTAATTAGGCAAGGAACTCACATTTCTTTCTTTTATTTCAGTGTACAGGTCTGCTTTAATATACATTCTGACAACATTCATTAACATCTCCAAAATAAGATAACAAATGGTAACTCTACTATTTAATTGTTTATCTTATTGTTGTTTGTCGTATAGTCATCCACATGTTGAGACTTTGGATCTGGCATTTTTATCCATCTATCGAGACCTGGGATAGACAGATGTGAATGTTTGATAGTGTTACAGATATTGTTGCAGAATGTAAGCTTTTCTGAGTAAAACTGTCTTTTGCAATTGACTGATGGTGAATTTGCCAATGCTGATGATGTTCAAATAGTGCTCAAGTTGTTTTGGGATTGCATATTGACTAGTGGTACTACCTTTGCTTGCTTTTGCTATAATTGTCCTATTTCTATTTGCACATTGTAATGTAGCATTTTATTATCTTATCCAGTTCCTTCTCTTCTCTTCTGCTGACTCCAGGTACTGCCACATTCACTATCCAGATTTTTTTGTCTTTCTTAATGACAATTGTTAAGTCTGGGGTGTTATGTACCAGGTGCCTGAAATCTAAAGTCCCAGAGAACCTTAACCTATGGAGATTCCTGTCATCCAGGTTGTCCCAAACAAAACGTCTTCAAAAAGAAAAAATAAGAAAGTCCAGTTGCCTCCCGAAAAAGCACCTTTGGGACAGAGCACCTAGTATCATCATTTTCAGTTACCGTATATACTCGAGTATAAGCCGAGTT